>NC_060128.1:73617373-73749524 GCF_021461395.2 Schistocerca americana
GATTTACTGTATCCCTTGCACCTTCTTATTATCGATGAAACACAGTAATTGCATTCGAATTTAATACAAAAGGCACAATCCCGACTTAAGTACAAGAGAACTGACACTCTAACTTTTTGTGATTTGAACCTCTCCTGTGAGTCCAGTTTTCGATTCCGATGCTTCACTTCAGGTTTACTGTATCCCTTGGACCTTATTATTAACGATGAAACACAGAAATTGCATACGAATGTAATACAAAAGTCACAATGCCGACTTATGTACAAGAAGACTGACACTATAACTTTCTATGATTTGAATATCTCCTCTGAATCCAGTTTTAGATTCCGATGCTACACTTCAGGTTTACTGTATCCGTTGGACCTTCTTATTGACGATGGAACACAGAAATTGCATCCGAATTTAATACAAAAGTCACAATGCCGACTTAAGTACAAGAGGTGTGACACTCTAACTTTCTATGATTTGAACCTCTCCTGTGAGTCCAGTTTTAGATTCCGATGCCTCGCTTCAGGTGTACTGTATCCCTTGGAATTTGTCATTGACGATGAAACACAGAAATTGCATACGAATGTAATACAAAAGTCACAATGCCGACTTAAGTACAAGAGGACTGAAACTCTAACTTTCTATGATTTGAACCTCTCCTGTGAGTCCAGTTTTAGATTCTGATGCTTCACTTCAGATTTACTGCATCCCTTGCACCTTCTTAATAGCGATGAGACACAGAAATTGCATACGAATGTAATACAAAAGTCACATTGCTGACCTTAGTACTAGAGGACGGACACTCTAACTTTCTATGATTTTAACCTCTCCTAAGAGTCCAGTTTTAGATTCCGATGCTTCACTTCAGAATTACTGTATCCCTTGGACCTTCTTATTAACGATGAAACACAGAAATTGCATTCGAATTTAATACAAAAGGCACAATGCCGACCTAAGTACAAGAGGACTGACACTAACTTCGTATGATTTGAACCTGTCCCGTGAGTCCAGTTTTAGATTCCGATGCCTCACTTCAGGTTTACTGTATCCCATGGACCTTCTTATTGACGATGAAATACAGAAATTGCATACGAATGTAATGCAAAAGCCACAATGCCGACCTTAGTACTGGAGGACTGACACTCTAAATTTCTATGATTTTAACCTCTCCTAAGAGTCCAGTTTTAGATTCCGATGCTTCACTTCAGGTTTACTGTATCCCTTGGACCTTCTTATTAACGATGAAACACACAAATTGCATCCGAATTTAATACAAAAGGCACAATGCCGACTTAAGTACAAGAGGACTGGCACTCTAACTTTCTATGATTTGAACCTCTCCTGTGAGTCCAGTTTTAGATTCCGATGCTTCTCTTGAGGTTTACTGTATCCCTTGGACCTTCTTATTGACATTGAAACACAGAAATTGCATACGAATGTAATACAAAAGTCACAATGCCGACTTAAGTACAAGAGGACTGAAACTCTAACTCTCTATGATTTGAACCTCTCCTGTGAGTCCAGTTTTAGATTCTAATGCTACACTTCAGATTTACTGTATCCCTTGCACCTTCTTATTATCGATGAAACACAGTAATTGCATTCGAATTTAATACAAAAGGCACAATCCCGACTTAAGTACAAGAGAACTGACACTCTAACTTTTTGTGATTTGAACCTCTCCTGTGAGTCCAGTTTTCGATTCCGATGCTTCACTTCAGGTTTACTGTATCCCTTGGACCTTATTATTAACGATGAAACACAGAAATTGCATACGAATGTAATACAAAAGTCACAATGCCGACTTATGTACAAGAAGACTGACACTATAACTTTCTATGATTTGAATATCTCCTCTGAATCCAGTTTTAGATTCCGATGCTACACTTCAGGTTTACTGTATCCGTTGGACCTTCTTATTGACGATGGAACACAGAAATTGCATCCGAATTTAATACAAAAGTCACAATGCCGACTTAAGTACAAGAGGTGTGACACTCTAACTTTCTATGATTTGAACCTCTCCTGTGAGTCCAGTTTTAGATTCCGATGCCTCGCTTCAGGTGTACTGTATCCCTTGGAATTTGTCATTGACGATGAAACACAGAAATTGCATACGAATGTAATACAAAAGTCACAATGCCGACTTAAGTACAAGAGGACTGAAACTCTAACTTTCTATGATTTGAACCTCTCCTGTGAGTCCAGTTTTAGATTCTGATGCTTCACTTCAGATTTACTGCATCCCTTGCACCTTCTTAATAGCGATGAGACACAGAAATTGCATACGAATGTAATACAAAAGTCACATTGCTGACCTTAGTACTAGAGGACGGACACTCTAACTTTCTATGATTTTAACCTCTCCTAAGAGTCCAGTTTTAGATTCCGATGCTTCACTTCAGAATTACTGTATCCCTTGGACCTTCTTATTAACGATGAAACACAGAAATTGCATTCGAATTTAATACAAAAGGCACAATGCCGACCTAAGTACAAGAGGACTGACACTAACTTCGTATGATTTGAACCTGTCCCGTGAGTCCAGTTTTAGATTCCGATGCCTCACTTCAGGTTTACTGTATCCCATGGACCATCTTATTGACGATGAAAGACAGAAATTGCATACGAATGTAATACAAAAGTCACAATGCCGACTTAAGTACAAGAGGACTGAAACTCTAACTTTCTATGATTTGAACCTCTCCTTTGAGTCCAGTTTTAGATTCCGATGCTTCACTTCAGATTTACTGTATCCCTTGAACCTTCTTATTGACGATGGAACACAGAAATTGCATCCGAATTTAATACAAAGGTCACAATGCCGACTTAAGTACAAGAGGACAAACACTTAAACTTTCTACGATTTGAACCTCTCCTGTGAGTCCAGTTTTAGATTCCGATGCTTCACTTCAGGCTTACTGTATCCCTTGGACCTTCTTATTGACGATGAAACACAGAAATTGCATACGAATGTAATACAAAAGTCACAATGCCGACCTTAGTACTAGAGGACTGACATTCTAACTTCCTATGATTTTAACCTCTCCTGTGAGTCCAGTTTTAGATTCCGATGCTTCATTTCAGGTTTACTGTATCCCTTGGACCTTCTTAATGACGATGAACCACAGAAATTGCATCCGAATTTAATAAAAAAGTCACAATGCCGAATTAAGTACAAGAGGACTGACACTCTAACTTTCCATGACATGAACCTCTCCTGTGAATCCAGTTTTAGATTCCGATGCTTCACTTCAGGTTTACTGTATCCTTTTGACCTTCTTATTGACGATGAAACACAGAAATTGCATCAGAATTTAATACAAAAGGCACAATGCCGACTTCAGTACAAGAGGACTGACACTCTAATTTTCTATAATTTGAACCTCTCCTGTGAGTCCAGTTTTAGATTCTGATGCTTCACTTCAGATTTACTGTATCCCTTGGACCTTCTTATTAACGATGAAATACAGAAATTGCATCCGAATTTAATACAAAAGGCACAATGCCGACTTAAGTACAAGCGGACTGACACTCTAACTTTCTATGATTTGAACCTCTCCTGTGAGTCCAGTTTTAGATTCCGATGCTTCACTTCAGATTTACTGTATCCCTTGGACCTTTTTATTAACGATAAAACACTGAAATTGCATCCGAATTTAATACAAATGGCACAATGCCGACTTAAGTACAAGGGGACTGACACTAACTTTCTATGATTTGTACCACGCGTGTGAGTCCACTTTTAGATTCCGATGCTTCACTTCAGGTTTAATGTATGCCTTGGACATTCTTATTGACGATGAAACACAGAAATTGCATCCGAATTTAATACAAAGGTCACAATGCCGACTAAAGTTTAAGAGGACAGACACTTAAACTTTCTATGATTTGAACCTCTCCTGTGAGTCCAGTTTTAGATTCCGATGCTTCACTTCAGCCTTACTGTATCCTTGGACCTTCTTATTGAAGATGAACACGAAATTGCATCCGAATTTAATACAAAGGTCACAATGCCGACTTAAATACAAGAGGACAGACACTTAAACTTTCTATGATTTGAACTCCTCCTGTGAGTCCAGTTTTAGATTCCGATGCTTCACTTCAGGTTTACTGTATCCCTTGGACCTTCTAATTAACGATGAAACACACAAATTGCATCCGAATTTAATACAAAAGGCACAATGCCGACTTAAGTACAAGAGGACTGACATTCTAACTTTCTATGATTTGACCTCTCCTGTGAGTCCAGTTTTAGATTCCGATGCTTCGCTTGGGGTTTACTGTATCCCTTGGACCTTCTTATTGACATTGAAACACAGAAATTGCATACGAATGTAATACAAAAGTCACAATGCCGATTTAAGTACAAGTGGACTGAAACTCTAACTTTCTATGATTTGAACCTCTCCTGTGAGTCCAGTTTTAGATTTTAATGCTACACTTCAGATTTACTGTATCCCTTGCACCTTCTTATTATCGATGAAACACAGTAATTGCATCCGAATTTAATACAAAAGGCACAATGCCGACTTAAGTACAAGAGAACTGACACTCTAACTTTCTATGATTTGAATATCTCCTGTGAGTCCAGTTTTAGATTCCGATGCTACACTTCGGGTTTACTGTATCCTTTGGACCTTCTTATTGACGATGAAACACAGAAATTGCATCCGAATTTAATACAAAAGTCACAATGCCGACTTAAGTACAAGAGGACTGTCACTCTAACTTTCTATGATTTGAACCTCTCCTGTGAGTCCAGTTTTAGATTCCGATGCTTCACTTCAGGTTTACTGTATCCCTTGGACCTTCTTATTGACGATGAAGCACAGCAATTGCATCCGAATTTAATACAAAAGTCACAATGCCGACTTAAGTACAAGCGGACTGACACTCTCACTTTCTATGATTCGAACCTCCCCTTTGAGTCCAGTTTTCGATTCCGATGCTTCACTTCAGGTTTACTGTATCCCTTCGACCTTCTTATTGACGATGAAACACAGAAATTGCATCCGAATTTAATAGAAAAGGCACAATGCCGACCTAAGAACAAGAAGACTGACACTCTAACTTTCTCTGATATTAACCTCCATTGTGAGTCCAGTTTTAGATTCTGATGCTTCATTTCAGATTTACTGTATCTTTTGGACCTTCTTATTAACGATGAAACACAGAAATTGCATCCGAATTTAGTACAAAAGGCTCAGTGCCGACTTAAGTACAAGAGGACTGACACTCTAACTTTCCATGACATGAACCGCTCCTGTGAGTCCAGTTTTAGATTCCGATGCTTCACTTCAGGTTTACTGTATCCTTTGGACCTTCTTATTGACGATGAAACACAGAAATTGCATCCGAATTTAATACAAAAGTGACAATGCCGACTTGAGTACAAGAGGACTGACACTCTAACTTTCTATGGCTTGAACCTCTCCTGTGAGTCCAGTTTTAGACTCTGATGCTTCACTTCAGGTTTACTGTATCCCTTGGACCTTCTTATTGACGATGAAACACAGAAATTGCATCCGAATTTAGTACTAAAGGCACAATGCCGACTTCAGTACAAGAGGACTGACACTCTAACTTTCTATGATTTGAACCTCTCCTGTGAGTCCAGTTTTAGATTCTGATGCTTCAATTCAGATTTACTGTATCCCTTGAACGTTCTTATTAACGATGAAATACAGATATTGCATCCGAATTTAATACAAAAGGCACAATGCCGACTTAAGTACAAGCGGACTGACACTCTAACTTTCTCTGATTTGAACCTCTCCTGTGAGTCCAGTTTTAGATTCCGATGCTTCACTTCAGGTTTACTGTATCCCTTGGACCTTCTTATTGACGATGAAACACAGATATTGCATCCGAATTTAATACAAAGGTCACAATGCCGACATAAGTACAAGAGGACCGACTCTTAAACTTTCTATGATTTGAGCCTCTCCTAAGAGTCCAGTTTTAGATTCCGATGGTTCACTTCAGATTTGCTGTATCCCTTGGACCTCCTTATTAACGATGAAACACGGAAATTGCATCCGAATTTAATACAAATGGCACAATGCCGACTTACGTACAAGGGGACAGACACTCTAACTTTCTATGATTTGTACCTCTCCTGTGAGTCCAGTTTTAGATTCCGATGCTTCGCTTCAGGTTTACTGTATCCCTTGTACCTTCTTATTGACGATGAAACACACAAATTGCATACGAATGTAATACAAAAGTCACAATGCCGACTAAAGTACAAAAGGACTGAAACTCTAAGTTTCTATGATTTGAACCTCTCCTGTGAGTCCAGTTTTAGATTCTGATGCTTCACTTCAGATTTACTGTATCCCTTGCACTTTCTTATCAACAATGAAACACAGAAATTGCATCCGAATTTAATACAAAATGCACAATGCTGACTTAAATACAAGAGAACTGACACTATAACTTTCTATGATTTGAATATCTTCTGTGAGTCCAGTTTTAGATTCCGATGCTACACTTCAGGTTTACTGTATTCCTTGGACCTTCTTATTGACGATGAAACACAGAAATTGCATCCGATTTTAATACAAAAGTCACAATGCCGACATAAGTACAAGAGGACTGACACTCTAACTTTCTATGATTTGAACCTCTCCTGTGAGTCCAGTTTTAGATTCCGATGCTTCACTTCAGGTTTACTGTATCCCTTGGACCTTCTTATTGACGATGAAGCACAGAAATTGCATCCGAATTTAATACAAAAGTCAGATTGCCGACTTAGGTACGAGAGGACTGACACTCCAACTTTTTGTGATTTGAACCTCTCCTGTGAGTCCAGTTTTCGATTCCGATGCTTCACTTCACGTTTGCTGTATACCTTGGACCATCTTATTGACGATGAAGCACAGAAATCGCATCCGAATTTAATACAAAATTCACAATGCCGACTTAAGTACAAGAGGACTGACACTCTAACTTTCTATGATTTGAACCTCTCCTGTGAGTCCAGTTTTAGATTCCGATGCTTCACTTCAGGTTTACTGTATCCCTTGGACCTTCTTATTGACGATGAAACACAGAAATTGCATCCGAATTTAATACAAAAGGCACAATGCCGACTTAAGTACAAGAGGACTGACACACTAACTTTCTATGATTTGAACCTCTCCTGTGAGTCCAGTTTTAGATTCCGATGCTTCACTTCAGGTTTACTGTATCCCTTGGACCTTCTTATTGACGATGAAACACAGAAATTGCATCCGAATTTATTACAAAGGTCACAATGCCGACTTAAGTACAAGAGGACAGACACTTAAACTTTCTATGATTTGAACCTCTCCTGTGAGTCCAGTTTTAGATTCCGATGCTTCACTTCAGCCTTACTGTATCCCTTGGACCTTCTTATTGACGATGAAACACAGAAATTGCATACGAATGTGATACAAAAGTCACAATGCCGACCTTAGTACTAGAGGACTGACACTCTTAACTTTCTATGATTTTAACCTCTCCTAAGAGTCCAGTTTTAGATTCCGATGCTTCACTTCACAATTACTGTATCCCTTAGACCTTCTTATTAACGATGAAACACAGAAATTGCATCCGAATTTAATACAAGTGGCACAATACCGGCTTAAGTATAAAAAGACTGACACTCTAACTTCCTATGATTTGAACCTCTCCTTTGAGTCCAGTTTTAGATTCCGATGCCTCGCTTCAGGTTTACTTTATCCCATGGACCGTCTTATTGACGATGAAACACAGAAATTGCATACGAATGTAATACAAAAGTCACAATGCCGACTTAAGTGCAAGAGGACTGAAACTTTAACTTTCTATGATTTGAACCTCTCCTGTGAGTCCAGTTTTAGATTCCGATGCTTCACTTCAGGTTTACTGTATCCCTTGGACCTTCTTATTGACGATGAAGCACAGAAATTGCATCCGAATTTAATACAAAAGTCAGATTGCCGACTTAGGTACGAGAGGACTGACACTCCAACTTTTTGTGATTTGAACCTCTCCTGTGAGTCCAGTTTTCGATTCCGATGCTTCACTTCACGTTTGCTGTATACCTTGGACCATCTTATTGACGATGAAGCACAGAAATCGCATCCGAATTTAATACAAAATTCACAATGCCGACTTAAGTACAAGAGGACTGACACTCTAACTTTCTATGATTTGAACCTCTCCTGTGAGTCCAGTTTTAGATTCCGATGCTTCACTTCAGGTTTACTGTATCCCTTGGACCTTCTTATTGACGATGAAACACAGAAATTGCATCCGAATTTAATACAAAAGGCACAATGCCGACTTAAGTACAAGAGGACTGACACACTAACTTTCTATGATTTGAACCTCTCCTGTGAGTCCAGTTTTAGATTCCGATGCTTCACTTCAGGTTTACTGTATCCCTTGGACCTTCTTATTGACGATGAAACACAGAAATTGCATCCGAATTTATTACAAAGGTCACAATGCCGACTTAAGTACAAGAGGACAGACACTTAAACTTTCTATGATTTGAACCTCTCCTGTGAGTCCAGTTTTAGATTCCGATGCTTCACTTCAGCCTTACTGTGTCCCTTGGACCTTCTTATTGACATTGAAACACAGAAATTGCATACGAATGTAATACAAAAGTCACAATGCCGACTTAAGTACAAGTGGACTGAAACTCTAACTTTCTATGATTTGAACCTCTCCTGTGAGTCCAGTTTAGATTTTAATGCTACACTTCAGATTTACTGTATCCCTTGCACCTTCTTATTATCGATGAAACACAGTAATTGCATCCGAATTAAATACAAAAGGCACAATGCCGACTTAAGTACAAGAGAACTGACACTCTAACTTTCTATGATTTGAATATCTCCTGTGAGTCCAGTTTTAGATTCCGATGCTACACTTCAGGTTTACTGTATCCCTTGGACCTTCTTATTGACGATGAAACACAGAAATTGCATCCGAATTTAATACAAAAGTCACAATGCCGACTTAAGTACAAGAGGACTGTCACTCTAACTTTCTATGATTTGAATCTCTCCTGTGAGTCCAGTTTTAGATTCCGATGCTTCACTTCAGGTTTACTGTATCCCTTGGACCTTCTTATTGACGATGAAGCACAGTAATTGCATCCGAATTTAATACAAAAGTCACAATGCCGACTTAAGTACAAGCGGACTGACACTCTCACTTTCTATGATTCGAACCTCTCCTATGAGTCCAGTTTTCGATTCCGATGCTTCACTTCAGGTTTACTGTATCCCTTGGACCTTCTTATTGACGATGAAACACAGAAATTGCATCCGAATTTAATAGAAAAGGCACAATGCCGACCTAAGAACAAGAAGACTGACACTCTAACTTTCTATGATATTAACCTCCCCTGTGAGTCCAGTTTTAGATTCTGATGCTTCATTTCAGATTTACTGTATCTTTTGGACCTTCTTATTAACGATGAAACACAGAAATTGCATCCGAATTTAATACAAAAGGCTCAGTGCCGACTTAAGTACAAGTAGACTGACACTCTAACTTTCTATGATTTGAACCTCTCCTGTGAGTCCAGTTATAGATTCCGATGCTTCACTTCAGGTTTACTGTATCCCTTGGACCTTCTTATTGACGATGAAACACAGATATTGCATCCGAATTTAATACAAAGGTCACAATGCCGACTTAAATCCAAGAGAACTGACACTATAACTTTCTATGATTTGAATATCTTCTGTGAGTCCAGTTTTAGATTCCGATGCTACACTTCAGGTTTACTGTATTCCTTGGACCTTCTTATTGACGATGAAACACAGAAATTGCATCCGATTTTAATACAAAAGTCACAATGCCGACATAAGTACAAGAGGACTGACACTCTAACTTTCTATGATTTGAACCTCTCCTGTGAGTCCAGTTTTAGATTCCGATGCTTCACTTCAGGTTTACTGTATCCCTTGGACCTTCTTATTGACGATGAAGCACAGAAATTGCATCCGAATTTAATACAAAAGTCAGATTGCCGACTTAGGTACGAGAGGACGGACACTCCAACTTTTTGTGATTTGAACCTCTCCTGTGAGTCCAGTTTTCGATTCCGATGCTTCACTTCACGTTTGCTGTATACCTTGGACCATCTTATTGACGATGAAGCACAGAAATCGCATCCGAATTTAATACAAAATTCACAATGCCGACTTAAGTACAAGAGGACTGACACTCTAACTTTCTATGATTTGAACCTCTCCTGTGAGTCCAGTTTCAGATTCCGATGCTTCACTTCAGGTTTACTGTATCCCTTGGACCTTCTTATTGACGATGAAACACAGAAATTGCATCCGAATTTAATACAAAAGGCACAATGCCGACTTAAGTACAAGAGGACTGACACACTAACTTTCTATGATTTGAACCTCTCCTGTGAGTCCAGTTTTAGATTCCGATGCTTCACTTCAGGTTTACTGTATCCCTTGGACCTTCTTATTGACGATGAAACACAGAAATTGCATCCGAATTTATTACAAAGGTCACAATGCCGACTTAAGTACAAGAGGACAGACACTTAAACTTTCTATGATTTAAACCTCTCCTGTGAGTCCAGTTTTAGATTCCGATGCTTCACTTCAGCCTTACTGTATCCCTTGGACCTTCTTATTGACGATGAAACACAGAAATTGCATACGAATGTAATACAAAAGTCACAATGCCGACCTTAGTACTAGAGGACTGACACTCTTAACTTTCTATGATTTTAACCTCTCCTAAGAGTCCAGTTTTAGATTCCGATGCTTCACTTCAGAATTACTGTATCCCTTGGACCTTCTTATTAACGATGAAACACAGAAATTGCATCCGAATTTAATACTAGAGGACTGACACTCTAACTTTCTATGATTTTGACCTCTCCTAAGAGTCCAGTTTTAGATTCCGATGCTTCACTTCAGAATTACTGTATCCCTTGGACCTTCTTATTAACGATGAAACACAGAAATTGCATCCGAATTTAATACAAAAGGCACAATGCCGACTTAAGTACAAGAGGACTGACACTGTAACTTCCTATGATTTGAACCTCTCCTGTGAGTCCAGTTTTAGATTCCGATGCCTCGCTTCAGGTTTACTGTATCCCATGGACTTTCTTATTGACGATGAAACACAGAAATTGCATGCGAAAGTAATACAAAAGTCACAATGCCGACTTAAGTACAAGAGGACTGAAACTTTAACTTTCTATGATTTGAACCTCTCCTGTGAGTCCGGTTTTAGATTCTGATGCTTCATTTCAGATTTACTGTATCCCTTGGACCTTCTTATTAACGATGAAACAAAGAAATTGCATCCGAATTTAATACAAAAGGCACAATGCCGACTTAAGTACAAGAAGACTGACACTCTAACTTTCTATGATTTGAACCTCTCCTTTGAGTCCAGTTTTAGATTCCGATGCTTCACTTCAGGTTTACTGTATCCCTTGGACCTTCTTATTGACGATGGAACACAGAAATTGCATCCGAATTTTATACAAAGGTCACAATGCCGACTTAAGTACAAGAGGACAGACACTTAAACTTTCTATGATTTGAACCTCTCCTGTGCGTCCAGTTTTAGATTCCGATGCTTCACTTCAGGTTTACTGTATCCCTTGTACCTTCTTATTGACGATGAAACACACAAATTGCATACGAATGTAATACAAAAGTCACAATGCCGACTTAAGTACAAAAGGACTGAAACTCTAACTTTCTATGATTTGAACCTCTCCTGTGAGTCCAGTTTTAGATTCTGATGCTTCACTTCAGATTTACTGTATCCCTTGCACTTTCTTATCAACAATGAAACACAGAAATTGCATCCGAATTTAATACAAAATGCACAATGCCGACTTAAATACAAGAGAACTGACACTATAACTTTCTGTGATTTGAATATCTTCTGTGAGTCCAGTTTTAGATTCCGATGCTACACTTCAGGTTTACTGTATTCCTTGGACCTTCTTATTGACGATGAAACACAGAAATTGCATCCGATTTTAATACAAAAGTCACAATGCCGACATAAGTACAAGAGGACTGACACTCTAACTTTCTATGATTTGAACCTCTCCTGTGAGTCCAGTTTTAGATTCCGATGCTTCACTTCAGGTTTACTGTATCCCTTGGACCTTCTTATTGACGATGAAGCACAGAAATTGCATCCGAATTTAATACAAAAGTCAGATTGCCGACTTAGGTACGAGAGGACGGACACTCCAACTTTTTGTGATTTGAACCTCTCCTGTGAGTCCAGTTTTCGATTCCGATGCTTCACTTCACGTTTGCTGTATACCTTGGACCATCTTATTGACGATGAAGCACAGAAATCGCATCCGAATTTAATACAAAATTCACAATGCCGACTTAAGTACAAGAGGACTGACACTCTAACTTTCTATGATTTGAACCTCTCCTGTGAGTCCAGTTTCAGATTCCGATGCTTCACTTCAGGTTTACTGTATCCCTTGGACCTTCTTATTGACGATGAAACACAGAAATTGCATCCGAATTTAATACAAAAGGCACAATGCCGACTTAAGTACAAGAGGACTGACACACTAACTTTCTATGATTTGAACCTCTCCTGTGAGTCCAGTTTTAGATTCCGATGCTTCACTTCAGGTTTACTGTATCCCTTGGACCTTCTTATTGACGATGAAACACAGAAATTGCATCCGAATTTATTACAAAGGTCACAATGCCGACTTAAGTACAAGAGGACAGACACTTAAACTTTCTATGATTTGAACCTCTCCTGTGAGTCCAGTTTTAGATTCCGATGCTTCACTTCAGCCTTACTGTATCCCTTGGACCTTCTTATTGACGATGAAACACAGAAATTGCATACGAATGTAATACAAAAGTCACAATGCCGACCTTAGTACTAGAGGACTGACACTCTTAACTTTCTATGATTTTAACCTCTCCTAAGAGTCCAGTTTTAGATTCCGATGCTTCACTTCAGAATTACTGTATCCCTTGGACCTTCTTATTAACGATGAAACACAGAAATTGCATCCGAATTTAATACTAGAGGACTGACACTCTAACTTTCTATGATTTTGACCTCTCCTAAGAGTCCAGTTTTAGATTCCGATGCTTCACTTCAGAATTACTGTATCCCTTGGACCTTCTTATTAACGATGAAACACAGAAATTGCATCCGAATTTAATACAAAAGGCACAATGCCGACTTAAGTACAAGAGGACTGACACTGTAACTTCCTATGATTTGAACCTCTCCTGTGAGTCCAGTTTTAGATTCCGATGCCTCGCTTCAGGTTTACTGTATCCCATGGACTTTCTTATTGACGATGAAACACAGAAATTGCATGCGAAAGTAATACAAAAGTCACAATGCCGACTTAAGTACAAGAGGACTGAAACTTTAACTTTCTATGATTTGAACCTCTCCTGTGAGTCCGGTTTTAGATTCTGATGCTTCATTTCAGATTTACTGTATCCCTTGGACCTTCTTATTAACGATGAAACAAAGAAATTGCATCCGAATTTAATACAAAAGGCACAATGCCGACTTAAGTACAAGAAGACTGACACTCTAACTTTCTATGATTTGAACCTCTCCTTTGAGTCCAGTTTTAGATTCCGATGCTTCACTTCAGGTTTACTGTATCCCTTGGACCTTCTTATTGACGATGGAACACAGAAATTGCATCCGAATTTTATACAAAGGTCACAATGCCGACTTAAGTACAAGAGGACAGACACTTAAACTTTCTATGATTTGAACCTCTCCTGTGAGTCCAGTTTTAGATTCCGATGCTTCACTTCAGGTTTACTGTATCCCTTGTACCTTCTTATTGACGATGAAACACACAAATTGCATACGAATGTAATACAAAAGTCACAATGCCGACTTAAGTACAAAAGGACTGAAACTCTAACTTTCTATGATTTGAACCTCTCCTGTGAGTCCAGTTTTAGATTCTGATGCTTCACTTCAGATTTACTGTATCCCTTGCACTTTCTTATCAACAATGAAACACAGAAATTGCATCCGAATTTAATACAAAATGCACAATGCCGACTTAAATACAAGAGAACTGACACTATAACTTTCTATGATTTGAATATCTTCTGTGAGTCCAGTTTTAGATTCCGATGCTACACTTCAGGTTTACTGTATTCCTTGGACCTTCTTATTGACGATGAAACACAGAAATTGCATCCGATTTTAATACAAAAGTCACAATGCCGACATAAGTACAAGAGGACTGACACTCTAACTTTCTATGATTTGAACCTCTCCTGTGAGTCCAGTTTTAGATTCCGATGCTTCACTTCAGGTTTACTGTATCCCTTGGACCTTCTTATTGACGATGAAGCACAGAAATTGCATCCGAATTTAATACAAAAGTCAGATTGCCGACTTAGGTACGAGAGGACGGACACTCCAACTTTTTGTGATTTGAACCTCTCCTGTGAGTCCAGTTTTCGATTCCGATGCTTCACTTCACGTTTGCTGTATACCTTGGACCATCTTATTGACGATGAAGCACAGAAATCGCATCCGAATTTAATACAAAATTCACAATGCCGACTTAAGTACAAGAGGACTGACACTCTAACTTTCTATGATTTGAACCTCTCCTGTGAGTCCAGTTTCAGATTCCGAAGCTTCACTTCAGGTTTACTGTATCCCTTGGACCTTCTTATTGACGATGAAACACAGAAATTGCATCCGAATTTAATACAAAAGGCACAATGCCGACTTAAGTACAAGAGGACTGACACACTAACTTTCTATGATTTGAACCTCTCCTGTGAGTCCAGTTTCAGATTGCGATGCTTCACTTCAGGTTTACTGTATCCCTTGGACCTTCTTATTGACGATGAAACACAGAAATTGCATCCGAATTTATTACATAGGTCACAATGCCGACTTAAGTACAAGAGGACAGACACTTAAACTTTCTATGATTTGAACCTCTCCTGTGAGTCCAGTTTTAGATTCCGATGCTTCACTTCAGCCTTACTGTATCCCTTGGACCTTCTTATTGACGATGAAACACAGAAATTGCATACGAATGTAATACAAAAGTCACAATGCCGACCTTAGTACTAGAGGACTGACACTCTTAACTTTCTATGATTTTAACCTCTCCTAAGAGTCCAGTTTTAGATTCCGATGCTTCACTTCAGAATTACTGTATCCCTTGGACCTTCTTATTAACGATGAAACACAGAAATTGCATCCGAATTTAATACTAGAGGACTGACACTCTAACTTTCTATGATTTTGACCTCTCCTAAGAGTCCAGTTTTAGATTCCGATGCTTCACTTCAGAATTACTGTATCCCTTGGACCTTCTTATTAACGATGAAACACAGAAATTGCATCCGAATTTAATACAAAAGGCACAATGCCGACTTAAGTACAAGAGGACTGACACTGTAACTTCCTATGATTTGAACCTCTCCTGTGAGTCCAGTTTAAGATTCCGATGCCTCGCTTCAGGTTTACTGTATCCCATGGACTTTCTTATTGACGATGAAACACAGAAATTGCATGCGAAAGTAATACAAAAGTCACAATGCCGACTTAAGTACAAGAGGACTGAAACTTTAACTTTCTATGATTTGAACCTCTCCTGTGAGTCCGGTTTTAGATTCTGATGCTTCATTTCAGATTTACTGTATCCCTTGGACCTTCTTATTAACGATGAAACAAAGAAATTGCATCCGAATTTAATACAAAAGGCACAATGCCGACTTAAGTACAAGAAGACTGACACTCTAACTTTCTATGATTTGAACCTCTCCTTTGAGTCCAGTTTTAGATTCCGATGCTTCACTTCAGGTTTACTGTATCCCTTGGACCTTCTTATTGACGATGGAACACAGAAATTGCATCCGAATTTTATACAAAGGTCACAATGCCGACTTAAGTACAAGAGGACAGACACTTAAACTTTCTATGATTTGAACCTCTCCTGTGAGTCCAGTTTTAGATTCCGATGCTTCACTTCAGGTTTACTGTATCCCTTGTACCTTCTTATTGACGATGAAACACACAAATTGCATACGAATGTAATACAAATGTCACAATGCCGACTTAAGTACAAAAGGACTGAAACTCTAACTTTCTATGATTTGAACCTCTCCTGTGAGTCCAGTTTTAGATTCTGATGATTCACTTCAGATTTACTGTATCATTTGCACTTTCTTATCAACAATGAAACACAGAAATTGCATCCGAATTTAATACAAAATGCACAATGCCGACTTAAATACAAGAGAACTGACACTATAACTTTCTATGATTTGAATATCTTCTGTGAGTCCAGTTTTAGATTCCGATGCTACACTTCAGGTTTACTGTATTCCTTGGACCTTCTTATTGACGATGAAACACAGAAATTGCATCCGATTTTAATACAAAAGTCACAATGCCGACATAAGTACAAGAGGACTGACACTCTAACTTTCTATTATTTGAACCTCTCCTGTGAGTCCAGTTTTAGATTCCGATGCTTCACTTCAGGTTTACTGTATCCCTTGGACCTTCTTATTGACGATGAAGCACAGAAATTGCATCCGAATTTAATACAAAAGTCAGATTGCCGACTTAGGTACGAGAGGACGGACACTCCAACTTTTTGTGATTTGAACCTCTCCTGTGAGTCCAGTTTTCGATTCCGATGCTTCACTTCACGTTTGCTGTATACCTTGGACCATCTTATTGACGATGAAGCACAGAAATCGCATCCGAATTTAATACAAAATTCACAATGCCGACTTAAGTACAAGAGGACTGACACTCTAACTTTCTATGATTTGAACCTCTCCTGTGAGTCCAGTTTCAGATTCCGATGCTTCACTTCAGGTTTACTGTATCCCTTGGACCTTCTTATTGACGATGAAACACAGAAATTGCATCCGAATTTAATACAAAAGGCACAATGCCGACTTAAGTACAAGAGGACTGACACACTAACTTTCTATGATTTGAACCTCTCCTGTGAGTCCAGTTTCAGATTGCGATGCTTCACTTCAGGTTTACTGTATCCCTTGGACCTTCTTATTGACGATGAAACACAGAAATTGCATCCGAATTTATTACAAAGGTCACAATGCCGACTTAAGTACAAGAGGACAGACACTTAAACTTTCTATGATTTGAACCTCTCCTGTGAGTCCAGTTTTAGATTCCGATGCTTCACTTCAGCCTTACTGTATCCCTTGGACCTTCTTATTGACGATGAAACACAGAAATTGCATACGAATGTAATACAAAAGTCACAATGCCGACCTTAGTACTAGAGGACTGACACTCTTAACTTTCTATGATTTTAACCTCTCCTAAGAGTCCAGTTTTAGATTCCGATGCTTCACTTCAGAATTACTGTATCCCTTGGACCTTCTTATTAACGATGAAACACAGAAATTGCATCCGAATTTAATACTAGAGGACTGACACTCTAACTTTCTATGATTTTGACCTCTCCTAAGAGTCCAGTTTTAGATTTCGATGCTTCACTTCAGAATTACTGTATCCCTTGGACCTTCTTATTAACGATGAAACACAGAAATTGCATCCGAATTTAATACAAAAGGCACAATGCCGACTTAAGTACAAGAGGACTGACACTGTAACTTCCTATGATTTGAACCTCTCCTGTGAGTCCAGTTTAAGATTCCGATGCCTCGCTTCAGGTTTACTGTATCCCATGGACTTTCTTATTGACGATGAAACACAGAAATTGCATGCGAAAGTAATACAAAAGTCACAATGCCGACTTAAGTACAAGAGGACTGAAACTTTAACTTTCTATGATTTGAACCTCTCCTGTGAGTCCGGTTTTAGATTCTGATGCTTCATTTCAGATTTACTGTATCCCTTGGACCTTCTTATTAACGATGAAACAAAGAAATTGCATCCGAATTTAATACAAAAGGCACAATGCCGACTTAAGTACAAGAAGACTGACACTCTAACTTTCTATGATTTGAACCTCTCCTTTGAGTCCAGTTTTAGATTCCGATGCTTCACTTCAGGTTTACTGTATCCCTTGGACCTTCTTATTGACGATGGAACACAGAAATTGCATCCGAATTTTATACAAAGGTCACAATGCCGACTTAAGTACAAGAGGACAGACACTTAAACTTTCTATGATTTGAACCTCTCCTGTGAGTCCAGTTTTAGATTCCGATGCTTCACTTCAGGTTTACTGTATCCCTTGTACCTTCTTATTGACGATGAAACACACAAATTGCATACGAATGTAATACAAATGTCACAATGCCGACTTAAGTACAAAAGGACTGAAACTCTAACTTTCTATGATTTGAACCTCTCCTGTGAGTCCAGTTTTAGATTCTGATGCTTCACTTCAGATTTACTGTATCCCTTGCACTTTCTTATCAACAATGAAACACAGAAATTGCATCCGAATTTAATACAAAATGCACAATGCCGACTTAAATACAAGAGAACTGACACTATAACTTTCTATGATTTGAATATCTTCTGTGAGTCCAGTTTTAGATTCCGATGCTACACTTCAGGTTTACTGTATTCCTTGGACCTTCTTATTGACGATGAAACACAGAAATTGCATCCGATTTTAATACAAAAGTCACAATGCCGACATAAGTACAAGAGGACTGACACTCTAACTTTCTATGATTTGAACCTCTCCTGTGAGTCCAGTTTTAGATTCCGATGCTTCACTTCAGGTTTACTGTATCCCTTGGACCTTCTTATTGACGATGAAGCACAGAAATTGCATCCGAATTTAATACAAAAGTCAGATTGCCGACTTAGGTACGAGAGGACGGACACTCCAACTTTTTGTGATTTGAACCTCTCCTGTGAGTCCAGTTTTCGATTCCGATGCTTCACTTCACGTTTGCTGTATACCTTGGACCATCTTATTGACGATGAAGCACAGAAATCGCATCCGAATTTAATACAAAATTCACAATGCCGACTTAAGTACAAGAGGACTGACACTCTAACCTTCTATGATTTGAACCTCTCCTGTGAGTCCAGTTTCAGATTCCGATGCTTCACTTCAGGTTTACTGTATCCCTTGGACCCTCTTATTGACGATGAAACACAGAAATTGCATCCGAATTTAATACAAAAGGCACAATGCCGACTTAAGTACAAGAGGACTGACACACTAACTTTCTATGATTTGAACCTCTCCTGTGAGTCCAGTTTTAGATTCCGATGCTTCACTTCAGGTTTACTGTATCCCTTGGACCTTCTTATTGACGATGAAACACAGAAATTGCATCCGAATTTATTACAAAGGTCACAATGCCGACTTAAGTACAAGAGGACAGACACTTAAACTTTCTATGATTTGAACCTCTCCTGTGAGTCCAGTTTTAGATTCCGATGCTTCACTTCAGCCTTACTGTATCCCTTGGACCTTCTTATTGACGATGAAACACAGAAATTGCATACGAATGTAATACAAAAGTCACAATGCCGACCTTAGTACTAGAGGACTGACACTCTTAACTTTCTATGATTTTAACCTCTCCTAAGAGTCCAGTTTTAGATTCCGATGCTTCACTTCAGAATTACTGTATCCCTTGGACCTTCTTATTAACGATGAAACACAGAAATTGCATCCGAATTTAATACTAGAGGACTGACACTCTAACTTTCTATGATTTTGACCTCTCCTAAGAGTCCAGTTTTAGATTCCGATGCTTCACTTCAGAATTACTGTATCCCTTGGACCTTCTTATTAACGATGAAACACAGAAATTGCATCCGAATTTAATACAAAAGGCACAATGCCGACTTAAGTACAAGAGGACTGACACTGTAACTTCCTATGATTTGAACCTCTCCTGTGAGTCCAGTTTTAGATTCCGATGCCTCGCTTCAGGTTTACTGTATCCCATGGACTTTCTTATTGACGATGAAACACAGAAATTGCATGCGAAAGTAATACAAAAGTCACAATGCCGACTTAAGTACAAGAGGACTGAAACTTTAACTTTCTATGATTTGAACCTCTCCTGTGAGTCCGGTTTTAGATTCTGATGCTTCATTTCAGATTTACTGTATCCCTTGGACCTTCTTATTAACGATGAAACAAAGAAATTGCATCCGAATTTAATACAAAAGGCACAATGCCGACTTAAGTACAAGAAGACTGACACTCTAACTTTCTGTGGTTTGAACCTCTCCTTTGAGTCCAGTTTTAGATTCCGATGCTTCACTTCAGGTTTACTGTATCCCTTGGACCTTCTTATTGACGATGGAACACAGAAATTGCATCCGAATTTTATACAAAGGTCACAATGCCGACTTAAGTACAAGAGGACAGACACTTAAACTTTCTATGATTTGAACCTCTCCTGTGAGTCCAGTTTTAGATTCCGATGCTTCACTTCAGGTTTACTGTATCCCTTGTACCTTCTTATTGACGATGAAACACACAAATTGCATACGAATGTAATACAAAAGTCACAATGCCGACTTAAGTACAAAAGGACTGAAACTCTAACTTTCTATGATTTGAACCTCTCCTGTGAGTCCAGTTTTAGATTCTGATGCTTCACTTCAGATTTACTGTATCCCTTGCACTTTCTTATCAACAATGAAACACAGAAATTGCATCCGAATTTAATACAAAATGCACAATGCCGACTTAAATACAAGAGAACTGACACTATAACTTTCTATGATTTGAATATCTTCTGTGAGTCCAGTTTTAGATTCCGATGCTACACTTCACGTTTGCTGTATACCTTGGACCATCTTATTGACGATGAAGCACAGAAATCGCATCCGAATTTAATACAAAATTCACAATGCCGACTTAAGTACAAGAGGACTGACACTCTAACTTTCTATGATTTGAACCTCTCCTGTGAGTCCAGTTTCAGATTCCGATGCTTCACTTCAGGTTTACTGTATCCCTTGGACCTTCTTATTGACGATGAAACACAGAAATTGCATCCGAATTTAATACAAAAGGCACAATGCCGACTTAAGTACAAGAGGACTGACACACTAACTTTCTATGATTTGAACCTCTCCTGTGAGTCCAGTTTTAGATTCCGATGCTTCACTTCAGGTTTACTGTATCCCTTGGACCTTCTTATTGACGATGAAACACAGAAATTGCATCCGAATTTATTACAAAGGTCACAATGCCGACTTAAGTACAAGAGGACAGACACTTAAACTTTCTATGATTTGAACCTCTCCTGTGAGTCCAGTTTTAGATTCCGATGCTTCACTTCAGCCTTACTGTATCCCTTGGACCTTCTTATTGACGATGAAACACAGAAATTGCATACGAATGTAATACAAAAGTCACAATGCCGACCTTAGTACTAGAGGACTGACACTCTTAACTTTCTATGATTTTAACCTCTCCTAAGAGTCCAGTTTTAGATTCCGATGCTTCACTTCAGAATTACTGTATCCCTTGGACCTTCTTATTAACGATGAAACACAGAAATTGCATCCGAATTTAATACTAGAGGACTGACACTCTAACTTTCTATGATTTTGACCTCTCCTAAGAGTCCAGTTTTAGATTCCGATGCTTCACTTCAGAATTACTGTATCCCTTGGACCTTCTTATTAACGATGAAACACAGAAGTTGCATCCGAATTTAATACAAAAGGCACAATGCCGACTTAAGTACAAGAGGACTGACACTGTAACTTCCTATGATTTGAACCTCTCCTGTGAGTCCAGTTTTAGATTCCGATGCCTCGCTTCAGGTTTACTGTATCCCATGGACTTTCTTATTGACGATGAAACACAGAAATTGCATGCGAATGTAATACAAAAGTCACAATACCGACTTAAGTACAAGAGGACTGAAACTTTAACTTTCTATGATTTGAACATCTCCTGTGAGTCCGGTTTTAGATTCTGATGCTTCATTTCAGATTTACTGTATCCCTTGGACCTTCTTATTAACGATGAAACAAAGAAATTGCATCCGAATTTAATACAAAAGGCACAATGCCGACTTAAGTACAAGAAGACTGACACTCTAACTTTCTGTGATTTGAACCTCTCCTTTGAGTCCAGTTTTAGATTCCGATGCTTCACTTCAGGTTTACTGTATCCCTTGGACCTTCTTATTGACGATGGAACACAGAAATTGCATCCGAATTTTATACAAAGGTCACAATGCCGACTTAAGTACAAGAGGACAGACACTTAAACTTTCTATGATTTGAACCTCTCCTGTGAGTCCAGTTTTAGATTCCGATGCTTCACTTCAGGTTTACTGTATCCCTTGGACCTTCTTATTGACGATGACACACAGAAATTGCATACGAATGTAATACAAAAGTCTCAATGCCGACCTTAGTACTAGAGGACTGACACTCTAAATTTCTATGATTTTAACCTCTAATAAAGCTCCAGTTTTAGATTCCGATGCTTCACTTCAGGTTTACTGCATCCCTTGAACCTTCTTATTAACGATGAAACACACAAATTGCATCCGAATTTAATACAAAAGGCACAATGCCGACTTAAGTACAAGAGGACTGACACTATAACTTTCTATGATTTGAACCTCTCCTGTGGGTCCAGTTTAAAATTCCGATGCTTCACTTCAGGTTTACTGTATCCCTCGGACCTTCTTATTGACGATGAAGCACAGAAATTGCATCCGAATTTAATACAAAAGTCACAACGCTGACTTAAGTACAAGCGGACTTACACTCTCACTTTCTATGATTTGAACTTCTCCTTTGAGTCCAGTTTACGATTCCGATGCCCCGCTTCAGGTGTACTGTATCCCTTGGAATTCTCATTGACGATGAAACACAGAAATTGCATACGAATGTAATACAAAAGTCACAATGCCGACTTAAGTACAAGAGGACTGAAACTCTAACTTTCTATGATTTGAACCTCTCCTGTGAGTCCAGTTTTAGATTCTGATGCTTCACTTCAGATTTACTGTATCCCTTGCACCTTCTTAATAACGATGAGACACAGAAATTGCATCCGAATTTAATACAAAAGGCACAATGCCGTCTTCATTACAAGAGAACTGACCCTCTAACTTTCTATGATTTGAATATCTCCTGTGAGTCCAGTTTTAGATTTCGATGCTACGCTTCAGGCTTACTGTATCCCTTGGACCTTCTTATTGACGATGAAACACAGAAATTGCATCCGAATTTAATACAATAGTCACAATGCCGACTTAAGTACAAGCGGACTGACACTCTCACTTTCTATGATTTGAACCTCCCTTTGAGTCCAGTTTTCGATTCCGATGCTTCACTTCAGGTTTACTGTATCCCTTGGACCTTCTTATTGACGATGAAACACAGAAATTGCATCCGAATTTAATACAAAGGACACAATGCCGACTTAAGTACAAGAGGACAGACACTTAAACTTTCTATGATTTGAACCTCTACTGTGAGTCCAGTTTTAGATTCCGATGATTCACTTCAGGTTTACTGTATCCCTTGGGCCTTCTTATTGACGATGAAACACAGAAATTGCATACGAATGTGATACGAAAGTCACAATGCCGACCTTAGTACTAGAGGACTGACACTCTAACTTTCTATGATTTTGACCTATCCTAAGAGTCCAGTTTTAGATTCCGATGCTTCACTTCAGAATTACTGTATCCCTTGGACCTTCTTATTAACGATGAAACACAGAAATTGCATCCGAATTTAATACTAGAGGACTGACACTCTAACTTTCTATGATTTTGACCTCTCCTAAGAGTCCAGTTTTAGATTCCGATGCCTCACTTCAGTATTACTGTATCCCTTGGACCTTCTTATTAACGATGAAACACAGAAATTGCATCCGAATTTAATACAAAAGGCACAATGCCGACTTAAGTACAAGAGGACTGACACTCTAACTTCCTATGATTTGAGCCTCTCCTGTGAGTCCAGTTTTAGATTCCGATGCCTCGCTTCAGGTTTACTGTATCCCATGGACTTTCTTATTGACGATGAAACACAGAAATTGCATGCGAATGTAATACAAAAGTCACAATGCCGACTTAAGTACAAGAGGACTGAAACTTTAACTTTCTATGATTTGAACCTCTCCTGTGAGTCCGGTTTTAGATTCTGATGCTTCATTTCAGATTTACTGTATCCCATGGACCTTCTTATTAACGATGAAACACAGAAATTGCATCCGAATTTAATACAAAAGGCACAATGCCGACTTAAGTACAAGAGGACTGACACTCTAACTTCCTATGATATGAGCCTCTCCTGTGAGTCCAGTTTTAGATTCCAATGCCTCGCTTCAGGTTTACTGTATCCCATGGACTTTCTTATTGACGATGAAACACAGATATTGCATGCGAATGTAATACAAAAGGCACAATGCCGACTTAAGTACAAGAGGACAGACACTCTAACTTCCTATGATTTGAACCTCTCCTGTGAGTCCAGTTTTAGATTCCGATGCCTCGCTTCAGGTTTACTGTATCCCATGGACTTTCTTATTGACGATGAAACACAGAAATTGCATCCGAATTTAATACAAAAGTCATAATGCCGACTTAAGTACAAGATGACTGAAACTTTAACTTTCTATGATTTGAACCTCTCCTGTGAGTCCGGTTTTAGATTCTGATGCTTCATTTCAGATTTACTGTATCCCTTGGACCTTCTTATTAACGATGAAACACAGGAATTGCATCCGAATTTAATACAAAAGGCACAATGCCGACTTAAGTACAGAAAGACTGACACTCTAACTTTCTATGATTTGAACCTCTCCTTTGAGTCCAGTTTCAGATTCCGATGCTTCACTTAAGGTTTACTGTATCCCTTGGACCTTCTTATTGACGATGGAACACAGAAATTGCATCCGAATTTAATACAAAGGTCACAATGCCGACTTCAGTACAAGAGGGCAGACACTTAAACTTTCTATGATTTGAACCTCTCCTGTGAGTCCAGTTTTAGATTCCGATGCTTCACTTCAGGTTTACTGTATCCCTTGGACCTTCTTATTGACGATGTAACACAGAAATTGCATACGAATGTAATACAAAAGTCACAATGCCGACCTTAGTACTAGAGGACTGACACTCTAAATTACTATGATTTTAACCTCTCCTAAAAGTCCAGTATTAGATTCTGATGCTTCACTTCAGGTTTACTGCATCCCTTGGACCTTCTTATTAACGATGAAACACACAAATTGCATCCGAATTTAATACAAAAGGCACAATGCCGACTTAAGTACAAGAGGACTGACACTCTAACTTTCTATGATTTGAACCTCTCCTGTGAGTCCAGTTTTACATTCCGATGCTTCGCTTGAGGTTTACTGTATCCCTTGGACCTTCTTATTGACGATGAAACACAGAAATTGCATACGAATGTAATACAAAAGTCACAATGCCGACTTAAGTACAAGAGGACTGAAACTCTAACTTTCTATGATTTGAACCTCTCCTTTGAGTCCAGTTTCAGATTCCGATGCTTCACTTAAGGTTTACTGTATCCCTTGGACCTTCTTATTGACGATTAAACACAGAAATTGCATCCGAATTTAATACAAAAGTCACAATGCTGACTTAAGTACAAGAGGACTGACACTATAACTTTCTATGATTTGAACCTCTCCTGTGGGTCCAGTTTTAAATTCCGATGCTTCACTTCAGGTTTAGTGTATCCCTTGGACCTTCGTATTGACGATGAAGCACAGAAATTGCATCCGAATTTAATACAAAATTCACAATGCTGACTTAAGTACAAGCGGACTTACACTCTCACTTTCTATGATTTGAACTTCTCCTTTGAGTCCAGTTTTCGATTCCGATGCTTCACAACAACTTTACTGTATCCCTTGGACCTTCTTATTGACGATGAAACACAGAAATTGCATTCGAATTTAATAGAAAGGGCACAATGCCGACCTAAGTACAAGAGGACTGACACTCTAACTTTCTATGATTTGAACCTCTCCTGTGAGTCCAGTTTTAGATTCCGATGCCTCGCTTCGGGTGTACTGTATCCCTTGGACCTTCTCATTGACGATGAAACACAGAAATTGCATACTAATGTAATACAAAAGTCACAATGCCGACTTAAGTACAAGAGGACTGAAACTCTAACTTTCTATGATTTGAACCTCTCCTGTGAGTCCAGTTTTAGATTCTGATGCTTCACTTCAGGCTTACTGTATCCCTTGCACCTCCTTAATAACGATGAGACGCAGAAATTGCATCCGAATTTAATACAAAAGGCACAATGCCGACTTCAGTACAAGAGAACTGACCCTCTAACTTTCTATGATTTGAATATCTCCTGTGAGTCCAGTTTTAGATTTCGATGCTACGCTTCAGGTTTACTGTATCCCTTGGACCTTCTTATTGACGATGAAACACAGAAATTGCACCCGAATTTAATACGAAAGTCACAATGCAGACTTAAGTACAGGACGACTGACACTCTAACTTTCTGTGGTTTGAACCTCTCCTGTGAGTCCTGCTTTAGATTCCGATGCTTCACTTCAGGTTTACTGTATCCCTTGGACCTTCTTATTGACGATGAAACACAGAAATATCAACCGAATTTAATACAATAGTCACAATGCCGACCTAAGTACAAGCGGACTGACACTCTCACTTTCTATGATTTAAACCTCTCCTGTGAGTCCAGTTTTCGATTCCGATGCTTCACTTCAGGTTTACTGTATCCCTTGGACCTTCCTATTGACGATGAAACACAGAAATTGCACCCGAATTTAATACAAAAGTCTCAATGCAGACTTAAGTACAGGACGACTGACACTCTAACTTTCTGTGATTTGAACCTCTCCTGTGAGTCCTGCTTTAGATTCTGATGCTTCACTTCAGGTTTACTGTATCCCTTGGACCTTCTTATTGACGATGAAACACAGAAATTGCATCCGAATTTAATACAAAAGGCCTCATGCCGACTTAAGTACAAGAGGACTGACACTCTAACTTTCTACGATTTGAACCTCTCCTGTGAGTCCAGTTTTAGATTCCGATGCCTCGCTTCGGGTTTACTGTATCCCTTGGACATTCTTATTGACGATGAAACACAGAAATTGCATGCGAATGTAATACAAAAGTCACAATGCCGACTTAAGTACAAGAGGACTGAAACTCTAACTTTCTATGATATGAACCTCTCCTGTGAGTCCAGTTTTAGATTCTGATGCTTCACTTCAAATTTACTGTATCCCTTGGACCTTCTTATTAATGATGAAACACAGAAATTGCATCCGAATTTCATACAAAAGGCACCATGCCGACTTAAGTACAAGAGGACTGACACTCTAACTTTCTATGATTTTAACCTCTCCTAAGAGTCCAGTTTTAGATTCCGATGCTTCACTTACTATATCCGTTGGACCTTGTTATTAACGATGAAACACAGAAATTGAATCCAAATTTAATACAAAAGGCACAATGTCGACTTAAGTACAAGAGGACTGTCACTCTAACTATCTATGATTTGAACCGCTCCTGTAAGCCAAGTTTTAGATTCCGATGCTTCGCTTCAGGTTTACTGTATCCCTTGTACCTTCTTATTGACGATGAAACACAGAAATTGCATACAAATGTAATACAAAAGTCACAATGCCGACTGAAGTACAAGAGGACTGAAACTCTAACTTTCTATGATTTGAACCTCTCCTGTGAGTCCAGTTTTAGATTCTGATGCTTCACTTTAGGTTTACTGTATCCCTTGCACCTTCTTATTAACGATGAAACACAGAAATTGCAACCGAATTTAATACAAAAGGCACAGTGCCGACTTAAGCACAAGAGAACTGACACTCTAACTTTCTACGATTTGAATATCTCCTGTGAGTCCAGTCTTAGATTCCGATGCTACACTTCAGGTTTACTGTATCCCTTGGCCCTTCTTATTGACGATGAAACACAGAAATTGCATCCGAATATATTACAAAAGTCACAATGCCGACTTTAGTACAAGTGGACTGACACTCTAACTTTCTATGATTTGAACCTCTCCTGTGAGTCCTGTTTTAGATTCCGATGCTTCACTTTGGGTTACTGTATCCCTTGGACCTTCTTATTAACGATAAAAGACAGAAATTGCATCCGAATTTAATACAAATGGCACAATGCCGACTTAAGTACAAGAGAACTGACACTCTAACTTTCTATGATTTAAACCCCTCCTGTGAGTCCAGTTTTAGATTCCGATACTTCACTTCAGGTTTACTGTATCCCTTGGACCTTCTTATTGACGATGAAACACAGAAATTGCATCCGAATTTAATACAAAAGTCACAATGCCGACTTAAGTACAAGAGGACTGACACTCTAACTTTCTAAGATTTGAACCTCTCCTGTGAGTCCAGTTTTAGATTCCGATGCTTCACTTCAGGTTTACTGTATCCCTTGGGCCTTCATATTAACGATGAAACACAGAAATTGTATCCGAATTTTATACAAAAGGCACAATTCCGACTTAAGTACAAGAAGACTGACACTCTAACTTTCTATGATTTGAACTTCTAATGTGAGTCCAGTTTTCGATTCCGATGCTTAACTTCAGGTTTACTGTATCCCTTGGACCTTCTTATTGACGATGAAACACAGAAATTGCATCCGAATTTAATTCAAAAGGCACAATGCCGACTTAAGTACAAAAGAACTGACACTCTAACTTTCTATGAATCGAACCTCTCCTGTGAGTCTAGTTTTGGATTCCGATCTTTCACTTCAGGTTTACTGTATCCCTTGGACCTTCTTAATGACGATGAAACCCAGAAATTGCATCCGAATTTAATACAAAAGTCACAATGCCGACTTAAGTACAAGAGGACTGACACTTTAACTTTCCATGATATGAACCTCTCCTGTGAGTCCAGTTTTAGATTCCGATGCTTCACTTCAGGTTTACTGTATCCTTTGGACCTTCTTATTGACGATGAAACACAAAAATTGCATCCGAATTTAATACAAATTCTCAATGCCGACTTAAGTACAAGAGGACTGACACTCTAACTTTCTATGATTTGAACCTCTCCTGTGAGTCCATTTTTAGATTCCGATGCTTCACTTCAGGTTTACTGTATCCCTTGGACCTTCTTATTGACGTAGAAAAACAGAAATTGCATCCGAATTTAATTCAAAGGTCACAATGCCAACTTAAGTACAAGAGGACTGATACTTAAACTTTCTATGAATTGAACCTCTCCTGTGTGTCCAGTTTTAGATTCCGATGCTTCACTTCAGGTTTACTGTATCCCTTGGACCTTCTTATTGACGATGAAACACAGAAATTGCATCCGAATTTAATACAAAGGCACAATGCCGACTTAAGTACAAGAAGACTGACACTTTAACTTTCTATGATTTTAACCTCTCCTGTGAGTCCAGTTTTAGATTCCGATGCTTATCTTCAGGTTTACTGTATCCCATGGACCTTCTTATTGACGATGAAACACAGAAATTGCATCCGAATTTAATTCAAAAGGCACAATGCCGACTTAAGTACAAAAGAACTGACACTCTAAATTTCTATGAATTGAACCTCTCCTGTGAGTCCAGTTTTGGATTCCGATGCTTCACTTCAGGTTTACTGTATCCCTTGGACCTTCTTAATGACGATGAATCCCAGACACTGCATCCGAATTTAATACAAAGGCACAATGCCGACTTAAGTACAAAAGGACTGACACTCTAACTTTCCATGATTTGAATATCTCCTGTGAGTCCAGTTTTACATTCCGATGCTACACTTCAGGTTTACTGTATCCTTTGGACCTTCTTATTGACGATGAAACACAGAAATTGCATCCGAATTTAATACAAATTCTCAATGCCGACTTAAGTACAAGAGGACTGACACTCTAACTTTCTATGATTTGAACCTCTCCTGTGAGTCCAGTTTTAGATTCCGATGCTTGACTTCAGGTTTACTGTATCCTTTGGACCTTCTTATTGACGATGAAACACAGAAATTGCATCCGAATTTAATACAAATTCTCAATGCCGACTTAAGTACAAGAGGACTGACACTCTAACTTTCTATGAATTGAACCTCTCCTGTGAGTCCAGTTTTGGATTCCGATGCTTCACTTTAGGTTTACTGTATCCCTTGGACCTTCTTAATGACGATGAAACACAGAAATTGCATCCGAATTTAATACAAAGGCACAATGCCGACTTAAGTACAAGAAGACTGACACTCCAACTTTCTATGATTTTAACATCTCCTGTGAGTCCAGTTTTCGATTCCGATGCTTAACTTCAGGTTTACTGTATCCCTTGGACCTTCTTATTGACGATGAAACACAGAAATTGCATCCGAATTTAATACAAAGGCACAATGCCGACTTAAGTACAAGAAGACTGACACTCTAACTTTCTATGATTTTAACCTCTCCTGTGAGTCCAGTTTTAGATTCCGATGCTTCACTTCAGGTTTACTGTATCCTTTGGACCTTCTTATTGACGATGAAACACAGAAATTGCATCCGAATTTAATACAAATTCTCAATGCCGACTTAAGTACAAGAGGACTGACACTCTAACTTTCTATGATTTGAACGTCTCCTGTGAGTCCATTTTAAGATTCCGATGCTTCACTTCAGGTTTACTGTATCCCTTGGACCTTCTTATTGACGTAGAAAAACAGAAATTGCATCCGAATTTAATTCAAAGGTCACAATGCCAACTTAAGTACAAGAGGACTGATACTTACACTTTCTATGAATTGAACCTCTCCTGTGTGTCCAGTTTTAGATTCCGATGCTTCACTTCAGGTTTACTGTATCCCTTGGACCTTCTTATTGACGATGAAACACAGAAATTGCATACGAATGTAATACAAAAGTCACAATGCAGACCTTAGTACTAGAGGACTGACACTCTAACTTTCTATGATTTTAACGTCTCCTGTGAGTCCAGTTTTAGATTCCGATGCTTCACTTCAGATTTACTGTATCCTTTGGACCTTCTTATTGACGATGAAACACAGAAATTGCATCCGAATTTAATTCAAAAGGCACAATGCCGACTTAAGTACAAAAGAACTGACACTCTAACTTTCTATGAATTGAACCTCTCCTGTGAGTCCAGTTTTGGATTCCGATGCTTCACTTCAGGTTTACTGTATCCCTTGGACCTTCTTAATGACGATGAAACCCAGACATTGCATCCGAATTTAATACAAAGGCACAATGCCGCCTTAAGTACAAGAAGACTGACACTCTAACTTTCTATGATTTTAACCTCTCCTGTGAGTCCAGTTTTAGATTCCGATGCTTCACTTCAGGTTTACTGTATCCTTTGGACCTTCTTATTGACGATGAAACACAGAAATTGCATCCGAATTTAATACAAATTCTCAATGTCGACTTAAGTACAAGAGGACTGACACTCTAACTTTCTATGAATTGAACCTCTCCTGTGAGTCCAGTTTTGGATTCCGATGCTTCACTTTAGGTTTACTGTATCCCTTGGACCTTCTTAATGACGATGAAACACAGAAGTTGCATCCGAATTAAATACAATAGGCACAATGCCGACATAAGTACAAGAAGACTGACACTCTAACTTTCTATGATTTTAACCTCTCCTGTGAGTCCAGTTTTGGATTCCGATGCTTCACTTCAGTTTTACTGTATCCCTTGGACCATCTTAATGACGATGACACACAGAAATTGTTCCGAATTCAATACAAAAGGCACCATGCCGACTTAAGTACAAGAGGACTGACACTCTAACTTTCCATGATTTGTACCTCTCCCGCGTGTCCAGTTTTAGATTCCGATGCTTCACTTCAGGTTTACTGTATCCCTTGGACCTTCTTATTGACGATGAAACACAGAAATTGCATCCGAATTTAATATAAAAGGCACAATGCCGACTTAAGTACAAGAGGACTGACACTCTAACTTTCTATGATTTGAACCTCTCCTGTGAGTCCAGTTTTAGATTCCGATACTTCACTTCAGGTTTACTGTATCCCTTGGACCTTCTTATTGACGATGAAACACAGAAATTGCATCCGAATTTAATACAAAGGTCACAATGCCGACTTAAGTACAAGAGGACTGAAACTCTAACTTTCTATGAATTGAACCTCGCCTGTGCGTTCAGTTTTAGATTCCGATGCTTCACTTCAGATTCACTGTATCCTTTGGACCTTCTTATTGACGATGAAACACAGATATTGCATCCGAATTTAACACAAAAGTCTCAATGCCGACTTATGTACAAGAGGACTGACACTCTAACTTTCAATGATTTGAACCTCGCCTGTGAGTCCAGTTTTAGATTCCGATGCTTCACTTCAGGTTTATTGTATCCCTTGGGCTTTCTTATTGACGATGAAATACAGAAATTGCATCCGAATTAAATTCAAAGGTCACAATGCCGACCTAAGTACAAGAGGACAGACACTTAAACTTTCTATGATTTGAACCTCTCCTGTGAGTCCATTTTTAGATTCCGATGCTTCACTTCAGGTTTACTGTATCCCTTGGACCTTCTTATTGACGAAGAAAAACGGAAATTGCATCCAAATTTAATTCAAAGGTCACAATGCCAACTTAAGTACAAGAGGACTGATACTTAAACTATCTATGAATTGAACCTCTCCTGTGCGTCCAGTTTTAGATTCCGATGCTTCACTTCAGGTTTACTGTATCCCTTGGACCTTCTTATTGACGATGAAACACAGATATTGCATCCGAATTTAATACAAAGGCACAATGCCGACTTAAGTACAAGAAGACTGACTCTCTAACTTTCTATGATTTTAACTTCTCCTGTGAGTCCAGTTTTAGATTCCGATGCTTAACTTCAGGTTTACTGTATCCCTTGCACCTTCTTATTGACGATGAAACACAGAAATTGCATCCGAATTTAATTCAAAAGGCACAATGCCGACTTAAGTACAAAAGAACTGACACTCTAACTTTCTATGAATTGAACCTCTCCTGTGAGTCCAATTTTGGATTCCGATGCTTCAATTCAGGTTTACTGTGTCCCTTGGACCTTCTTAATGACGATGAAACCCAGACATTGCATCCGAACTTAATACAAATGTCACAATGCCGACTTAAGTACAAGAGGACTGACACTTTAACTTTCCATGATATGAACATCTCCTGTGAGTCCAGTTTTAGATTCCGATGCTTCACTTCAGGTTTACTGTATCCTTTGGACCTTCTTATTGACGATGAAACACAGAAATTGCATGCGAATTTAATACAAATTCTCAATGCCGACTTAAGTACAAGAGGACTGACACTCTAACTTTCTATGATTTGAACCTCTCCTGTGAGTCCATTTATAGATTCCGATGCTTCACTTCAGGTTTACTGTATCCCTTGGACCTTCTTATTGACGTAGAAAAACAGAAATTGCATCCGAATTTAATTCAAAGGTCACAATGCCAACTTAAGTACAAGAGGACTGATACTTAAACTTTCTATGAATTGTACCTCTCCTGTGAGTCCAGTTTTGGATTCCGATGCTTCACTTCAGGTTTACTGTACCCCTTGGACATTCTTAATGACGATGAAACACAGAAATTGCATCCGAATTTAATACAAAGGCACAATGCCGACATAAGTACAAGAAGACTGACACTCTAACTTTCTATGATTTTAACCTCTCCTGTGAGTCCAGTTTTAGATTCCGATGCTTCACTTCAGGTTTACTGTATCCTTTGGACCTTCTTATTGACGATGAAACACAGAAATTGCATCCGAAATTAATACAAATTCTCAATGCCGACTTAAATACAAGAGGACTGACACTCTAACTTTCTATGATTTGAACCTCTCCTGTGAGTCCAGTTTTAGATTCCGATGCTTCACTTCAGATTCACTGTATCCCATAGACATTCTTATTAACGATGAGACACAGAAATTTTATCCGAATGTTATACAAAAGGCACAATGCCGACTTAAGTACAAGAGGACTGACACTCTAACTTTCTATGATTTGAATATCTCCTGTGAGTCCAGTTTTACATTCCGATGCTTCACTTCAGGTTTACTGTATCCCTTGGACCTTCTTATTGACGATGAAACACAGAAATTGCATCCGAATTTAATACAAAGGCACAATGCCGACTTAAGTACAAGAAGACTGACACCCTAACTTTCTATGATTTTAACCTCTCCTGTGAGTCCAGTTTTAGATTCCGATGCTTAACTTCAGGTTTACTGTATCCCTTGGACCTTCTTAATGACTATGGAACACAGAAATTGCATCCGAATTTAATACAAAAACCACCATGCCGACTTAAGTACAAGAGGACTGACACTCTAACTTTCTATGATTTGAATATCTCCTGTGAGTCCAGTTTTAGATTCCGATGCTACACTTCAGGTTTACTGTATCCCTTGGACCTTCTTATTGACGATGAAACACAGATATTGCATCCGAATTAAATACAATAGGCACAATGCCGACATAAGTACAAGAAGACTGACACTCTAACTTTCTATGATTTTAACCTCTCCTGTGAGTCCAGTTTTGGATTCCGATGCTTCACTTCAGTTTTTCTGTATCCCTTGGACCTTCTTAATGACGATGGAACACAGAAATTGTTCCGAATTTAATACAAAAGGCACCATGCCGACTTAAGTACAAGAGGACTGACACTCTAACTTTCTATGATTTGTATTTCTCCCGCGTGTCAGTTTTAGATTCCGATGCTTCACTTCAGGTTTACTGTATCCCTTGGACCTTCATATTGACGATGAAACACAGAAATTGCATCCCAATTTAATACAAAAAGCACAATGCCGACCAAAGTACAAGAGGACTGACACTCTAACTTTCTATGATTTGAACCTCTCCTGTGAGTCCAGTTTTAGATTCCGATACTTCACTTCAGGTTTACTGTATCCCTTGGACCTTCTTATTGACGATGAAACACAGAAATTTCATACGAATGTAATACAAAAGTCACAATGCAGACCTTAGTACTAGAGGACTGACACTCTAACTTTCTATGATTTGAACCTCTCCTGTGAGTCCAGTCTTAGATTCCGATGCTTCACTTCAGATTTACTGTATCCCTTGGACCTTCTTATTAACGATGAAACACAGAAATTACATCCGAATTTAAGACAAAAGGCACAATGCCGACTTAAGTTCAAGAGGACTGACACTCTACCTTTCTATGATTTCAACCTCTCCTCTGAGTCCAGATTTAGATTCCGATGCTTCACTTCAAGTTTACTATATCAATTGGACCTTCTTATTGACGATGAAACACAGAAATTGCATACGAATGTAATACAAAAGTCACAATGCCGACTTAAATACAAGAGGACTGAAACTCAAACATTCTATAAATTGAATCTCGCCTGTGGGTTCAGTTTTAGATTCCGATGCTTCACTTCAGATTCACTGTATCCCTAAGACATTCTTATTAACGATGAAACACAGAAATTGCATCCGAATTTAATACAAAAGTCACAATGCCGACATAAGTACAAGAGGACTGACACTCTAACTTTCTATGATTTGAATATCTCCTGTGAGTCCAGTTTTAGTTTCCGATGCTACACTTCGGGTTTACTGTATTCCTTGGACCTTCTTATTGACGATGAAACACAGAAATTGCATCCGAATTTAATACAAAAGGCACAATGCCGACTTACGTACAAGAAGACTGACACTTTAACTTTCTATGATTTTAACTCCTCCTGTGAGTTCAGTTTTAGATTCCGATGCTTCACTTCAGGTTTACTGTATCCCTTGGACCTTCTTAATGACGATGAAACACAGAAATTGCATCCGAATTTAATAAAAAAGTCACAATGCCGAATTAAGTACAAGAGGACAGACACTTAAACTTTTTATGATTTGAACCTCTCCTGTGAGTCCAGTTTTAGATTCCGATGCTTCACTTCAGGTTTACTGTATCCCTTGGACCTTCTTATTGACAATGAAACACTGAAATTGCATACGAATTTAATACAAACGCCACAATGCCGACCTTAGTACTAGAGGACTGACACTCTGACTTTCTATGATTTTTACCTCTCCTGAGGGTCCAGTTTTAGATTCCTATGCTTCACTTCAGATTTACTTTATCCCTTGGACCATCTTATTAACGATGAAACACAGAAATTGCATCCGAATTTAATACAAAACGCACAATGCCGACTTAAGTACAAGAGAACTGACACTCTAACTTTCTATGATTTGAATATCTCCTGTGAGTCCAGTTTTAGATTCCGATGCTACGCTTCAGGTTTACTGTATCCCTTGGACATTCTTATTGACGATGAAGCACAGACATTGCATCCGAATGTAATACAAATATAACAATGCCGACCTTAGTACAAGAGGACTGACACTCTAACTTTATGTGATTTGAACCTCTCCTGTGAGTCCAGTTTTCAAATCCGATGCTTCACTTCAGGTTTACTGTATCCCTTGGACCTTCTTATAGACGATGAAGAACAGAAATTGCATCCGAAATTAATACAAAAGTCACAATGCCGACTTACGTACAAGAGGACTGACACTCTAACTTTCCATGATTTGAACCTCTCCTGTGAGTCCAGTTTTAGATTCCGATCCTTCACTTCAGGTTTACTGTATCCCTTGGACCTTCTTATTGACGATGAAACACAGAAATTGCATCCGAATTTAATATAAAAGGCACAATGCCGACTTAAGTACAAGAGGACTGACACTCTAACTTTCTATGATTTGAACCTCTCCTGTGAGTCCAGTTTTAGATTCCAATACTTCACTTCAGGTTTACTGTATCCCTTGGACCTTCTTATTGACGCTGAAACACAGAAATTGCATCCGAATTTAATACAAAGGTCACAATGCCGACTTAAGTACAAGAGGACTGAAACTCTAACTTTCTATGAATTGAACCTCGCCTGTGAGTTCAGTTTTAGATTCCGATGCTTCACTTCAGATTCACTGTATCCTTTGGACCTTCTTATTGACGATGAAACACAGATATTGCATCCGAATTTAACACAAAAGTCTCAATGCCGACTTATGTACAAGAGGACTGACACTCTAACTTTCAATGATTTGAACCTCGCCTGTGAGTCCAGTTTTAGATTCCGATGCTTCACTTCAGGTTTATAGTATCCCTTGGGCTTTCTTATTGACGATGAAATACAGAAATTGCATCCGAATTAAATTCAAAGGTCACAATGCCGACCTAAGTACAAGAGGACAGACACTTAAACTTTCTATGATTTGAACCTCTCCTGTGAGTCCATTTTTAGATTCCGATGCTTCACTTCAGGTTTACTGTATCCCTTGGACCTTCTTATTGACGAAGAAAAACAGAAATTGCATCCAAATTTAATTCAAAGGTCACAATGCCAACTTAAGTACAAGAGGACTGATACTTAAACTATCTATGAATTGAACCTCTCCTGTGCGTCCAGTTTTAGATTCCGATGCTTCACTTCAGGTTTACTGTATCCCTTGGACATTCTTATTGACGATGAAACACAGATATTGCATCCGAATTTAATACAAAGGCACAATGCCGACTTAAGTACAAGAAGACTGACTCTCTAACTTTCTATGATTTTAACTTCTCCTGTGAGTCCAGTTTTAGATTCCGATGCTTAACTTCAGGTTTACTGTATCCCTTGGACCTTCTTATTGACGATGAAACACAGAAATTGCATCCGAATTTAATTCAAAAGGCACAATGCCGACTTAAGTACAAAAGAACTGACACTCTAACTTTCTATGAATTGAACCTCTCCTGTGTGTCCAATTTTGGATTCCGATGCTTCAATTCAGGTTTACTGTGTCCCTTGGACCTTCTTAATGACGATGAAACCCAGACATTGCATCCGAACTTAATACAAATGTCACAATGCCGACTTAAGTACAAGAGGACTGACACTTTAACTTTCCATGATATGAATATCTCCTGTGAGTCCAGTTTTAGATTCCGATGCTTCACTTCAGGTTTACTGTATCCTTTGGACCTTCTTATTGACGATGAAACACAGAAATTGCATCCGAATTTAATACAAATTCTCAATGCCGACTTAAGTACAAGAGGACTGACACTCTAACTTTCTATGATTTGAACCTCTCCTGTGAGTCCATTTATAGATTCCGATGCTTCACTTCAGGTTTACTGTATCCCTTGGACCTTCTTATTGACGTAGAAAAACAGAAATTGCATCCGAATTTAATTCAAAGGTCACAATGCCAACTTAAGTACAAGAGGACTGATACTTAAACTTTCTATGAATTGTACCTCTCCTGTGAGTCCAGTTTTGGATTCCGATGCTTCACTTCAGGTTTACTGTACCCCTTGGACATTCTTAATGACGATGAAACACAGAAATTGCATCCGAATTTAATACAAAGGCACAATGCCGACATAAGTACAAGAAGACTGACACTCTAACTTTCTATGATTTTAACCTCTCCTGTGAGTCCAGTTTTAGATTCCGATGCTTCACTTCAGGTTTACTGTATCCTTTGGACCTTCTTATTGACGATGAAACACAGAAATTGCATCCGAAATTAATACAAATTCTCAATGCCGACTTAAATACAAGAGGACTGACACTCTAACTTTCTATGATTTGAACCTCTCCTGTGAGTCCAGTTTTAGATTCCGATGCTTCACTTCAGATTCACTGTATCCCATAGACATTCTTATTAACGATGAGACACAGAAATTTTATCCGAATTTTATACAAAAGGCACAATGCCGACTTAAGTACAAGAGGACTGACACTCTAACTTTCTATGATTTGAATATCTCCTGTGAGTCCAGTTTTACATTCCGATGCTTCACTTCAGGTTTACTGTATCCCTTGGACCTTCTTATTGACGATGAAACACAGAAATTGCATCCGAATTTAATACAAAGGCACAATGCCGACTTAAGTACAAGAAGACTGACACCCTAACTTTCTATGATTTTAACCTCTCCTGTGAGTCCAGTTTTAGATTCCGATGCTCAACTTCAGGTTTACTGTATCCCTTGGACCTTCTTAATGACGATGAAACACAGAAATTGCATCCGAATTTAATACAAAAACCACCATGCCGACTTAAGTACAAGAGGACTGACACTCTAACTTTCTATGATTTGAATATCTCCTGTGAGTCCAGTTTTAGATTCCGATGCTACACTTCAGGTTTACTGTATCCCTTGGACCTTCTTATTGACGATGAAACACAGATATTGCATCCGAATTAAATACAATAGGCACAATGCCGACATAAGTACAAGAAGACTGACACTCTAACTTTCTATGATTTTAACCTCTCCTGTGAGTCCAGTTTTGGATTCCGATGCTTCACTTCAGTTTTACTGTATCCCTTGGACCTTCTTAATGACGATGGAACACAGAAATTGTTCCGAATTTAATACAAAAGGCACCATGCCGACTTAAGTACAAGAGGACTGACACTCTAACTTTCTATGATTTGTATTTCTCCCGCGTGTCAGTTTTAGATTCCGATGCTTCACTTCAGGTTTACTGTATCCCTTGGACCTTCATATTGACGATGAAACACAGAAATTGCATCCCAATTTAATACAAAAAGCACAATGCCGACTAAAGTACAAGAGGACTGACACTCTAACTTTCTATGATTTGAACCTCTCCTGTGAGTCCAGTTTTAGATTCCGATACTTCACTTCAGGTTTACTGTATCACTTGGACCTTCTTATTGACGATGAAACACAGAAATTTCATACGAATGTAATACAAAAGTCACAATGCAGACCTTAGTACTAGAGGACTGACACTCTAACTTTCTATGATTTGAACCTCTCCTGTGAGTCCAGTCTTAGATTCCGATGCTTCACTTCAGATTTACTGTATCCCTTGGACCTTCTTATTAACGATGAAACACAGAAATTACATCCGAATTTAAGACAAAAGGCACAATGCCGACTTAAGTACAAGAGAACTGACACTCTAACTTTCTATGATTTGAATATCTCCTGTGAGTCCAGTTTTAGATTCCGATGCTACGCTTCAGGTTTACTGTATCCCTTGGACATTCTTATTGACGATGAAGCACAGACATTGCATCCGAATGTAATACAAATATAACAATGCCGACCTTAGTACAAGAGGACTGACACTCTAACTTTATGTGATTTGAACCTCTCCTGTGAGTCCAGTTTTCAAATCCGATGCTTCACTTCAGGTTTACTGTATCCCTTGGACCTTCTTATAGACGATGAAGAACAGAAATTGCATCCGAAATTAATACAAAAGTCACAATGCCGACTTACGTACAAGAGGACTGACACTCTAACTTTCCATGATTTGAACCTCTCCTGTGAGTCCAGTTTTAGATTCCGATCCTTCACTTCAGGTTTACTGTATCCCTTGCACTTTCTTATTGACGATGAAACACAGAAATTGCATCCGAATTTAATACAAAAGTCACAATGCCGACATAAGTACAAGAGGGCTGACACTCTAACTTTCTATGATTTGAACCTCTCCTGTGAGTCCAGTTTCAGATTCCTATGCTTCACTTCAGGTTTACTGTATCCCATAGACATTCTTATTAACGATGAAACACAGAAATTGCATCCGAATTTAATACAAAAGGCACAATGCCGACATAAGTACAAGAGGACTGACACTCTAACTTTGTATGATTTGAATATCTCCTGTGAGTCCAGTTTTAGATTCCGATGCTACACTTCAGGTTTACTGTATCCCTTGGACCTTCTTATTGACAATGAAACACAGAACTTGCATCCGAATTTAATACAAAGGCACAATGCCGTCTTAAGTACAGGAAGACTGACACTGCAACTTTCTATGATTTTAACCTCTCCTGTGAGTCCAGTTTTAGATTCCGATGCTTCACCTCAGGTTTATTGTATCCCTTGGACCTTCTTAATGACGATGAAACACAGAAATTGCATCCGAATTTAATACAAAAGTCACCATGCCGACTTAAGTACAAGAGGACTGACACTCTAACGTTCTATGATTTGCATATCTCCTGTGAGTCCAGTTTTAGATTCCGATGCTACACTTCAGGTTTACTGTATCCCTTGGACCTTCTTAATGACGATGAAACACAGAAATTGCTTCCGAATTTCATACAAAGGGCACCATGCTGACTTAAGTACAAGAGGTCTGACACTCTAACTTTCTATGATTTGAACCTCTCCCGTGAGTCCAGTTTTAGATTCCGATGCTTCACTTCAGGTTTACTGTATCCCTTGGACCTTCTTATTGACGATGAAACACAGAAATTGCATCCGAATTTAATACAAAAGGCACATTGCCGACTTAAGTACAAGAGGACTGACACTCTTACTTTCTATGATTTGAACCTCTCCTGTGAGTCCAGTTTTAGATTCCGATACTTCACTTCAGGTTTACTGTACCCCTGGACCTTATTATTGACGCTGAAACACAGAAATTGCATCTGAATTTAATACAAAGGTCACAATGCCGACTTAAGTACAAAACGACTGACACTTAAACTTTCTATGAATTGAACCTCTCCTGTGTGTCCAGTTTTAGATTCCGATGCTTCACTTCAGGTTTACTCTATCCCTTGGACCTTCTTATTGACGATGAAACACAGAAATTGCACACGAATGTAATACAAAAGTCACATTGCAGACCTTAGTACTAGAGGACTGACACTCTAACTTTCTATGATTTTAACCTCTCCTGTGAGTCCAGTTTTGGATTCCGATGCTTCACTTCAGATTTACTGTATCCCTTGGACCTTCTTGTTAACGATGAAACACAGAAATTACATCCGAATTTAAGACAAAAGCACAATGCCGACTTACGATCAAGAGGACTGACACTCTAACTTTCTATGATTTGAACCTCTCCTCTGAGTCCAGTCTTAGATTCCGATGCTTGACTTCAGGTTTACTATATACCTTGGACCTTCTTATTGACGATGAAACACAGAAATTGCATACGAATGTAATACAAAAGTGACAATGCCGACTTAAGTACAAGAGGACTTAAACTCTAACTTTCTATGAATTGAACCTCTCCTGTGAGTTCAGTTTTAGATTCCAATGCTTCACTTCAGATTCACTGTATCCCTTAGACATTCTTATTAACGATGAAACACAGAAATTGCATCCGAATTTAATACAAAAGGCACAATGCCGACATAAGTACAAGAGGACTGACACTCTAACTTTGTATGATTTGAATATCTCCTGTGATTCCAGTTTTAGATTCCGATGCTACACTTCTGGTTTACTATATCCCTTGGACCTTCTTATTGACGATGAAACACAGAACTTGCATCCGAATTTAATACAAAGGCACAATGCCGACTTAAGTATAGGAAGACTGACACTCCAACTTTCTATGATTTTAACCTCTCCTGTGAGTCCAGTTTTAGATTCCGATGCTTCACTTCTGGTTTATTGTATCCCTTGGACCTTCTTAATGACGATGAAACACTGAAATTGCATCCGATTTTAATACAAAAGGCACCATGCCGACTTAAGTACAAGAGGACTGACACTCTAACTTTCTATGATTTGCATATCTCCTGTGAGTCCAGTTTTAGATTCCGATGCTACACTTCAGGTTTACTGTATCCCTTGGACCTTCTTAATGACGATGAAACACAGAAATTGCTTCCGAATTTCATACAAAGGGCACCATGCTGACTTAAGTACAAGAGGTCTGACACTCTAACTTTCTATGATTATATCCTCTCCCGTGAGTCCAGTTTTAGATTCCGATGCTTCACTTCAGGTTTACTGTATCCCTTGGACCTTCTTATTGACGATGAAACACAGAAATTGCATCCGAATTTAATACGAAAGGCACAATGCCGACTTAAGTACAAGAGGACTGACACTCTTACTTTCTATGATTTGAACCTCTCCTGTGAGTCCAGTTTTAGTTTCCGATACTTCACTTCAGGTTTACTGTACCCCTTGGACCTTATTATTGACGCTGAAACCCAGAAATTGCATCCGAATTTAATACAAAGGTCACAATGCCGACTTAAGTACAAAACGACTGACACTTAAACTTTCTATGAATTGAACCTCTCCTGTGTGTCCAGTTTTAGATTCCGATGTTTCACTTCAGGTTTACTGTATCCCTTGGACCTTCTTATTGACGATGAAACACAGAAATTGCATACGAATGTAATACAAAAGTCACAATGCAGACCTTAGTACTAGACGACTGACACTCTAACTTTCTATGATTTTAACCTCTCCTGTGAGTCCAGTTTTGGATTCCGATGCTTCACTTCAGATTTACTGTATCCCTTGGACCTTCTTGTTAACGATGAAACACAGAAATTACATCCGAATTTAAGACAAAAGCACAATGCCGACTTACGTTCAAGAGGACTGACACTCTAACTTTCTATGATTTGAATATCTCCTGTGAGTCCAGTTTTAGATTCCGATGCTACACTTCAGGTTTACTGTATCCCTTGGACCTTCTTATTGACGATGAAACACAGAAATTGCATCCGAATTAAATACAGAGGTCACAATGCCGACTTAAATACAAAACGACTGACACTTAAACTTTCTATGAATTGAACCTCTCCTGTGTGTCCAGTTTTAGATTCCGATGCTTCACTTCAGGTTTACTGTATCCCTTGGACCTTCTTAATGACGATGAAACACAGAAATTGCTTCCGAATTTGATACAAAAGGCACCATGCCGACTTAAGTACAAGAGGTCGGACACTTTAACTTTCTATGATTTGAACCTCTACCGTGAGTCCAGTTATAGATTCCGATGCTTCACTTCAGGTTTACTGTATCCCTTGGACCTTGTTATTGACGATGAAACACAGAAATTGCATCCGAATTTAATACAAAAGGCACAATGCGGACTTAAGTACAACAGGACTGACACTCTTACTTTCTATGATTTGAACCTCTCCTGTGAGTCCAGTTTTAGATTCCGATACTTCACTTCAGGTTTACTGTATCCCTTGGACCTTCTTATTGACGATGAAACACAGAAATTGCATCCGAATTTAATACAAAAGGCACAATGCCGACTTAAGTACAAGAGGACTGACACTCTTACTTTCTATGATTTGAACCTCTCCTGTGAGTCCAGTTTTAGATTCCGATACTTCACTTCGGGTTTACTGTATCCCTTGGACCTTCTTATTGACGCTGAAACACAGAAATTGCATCCGAATTAAATACAGAGGTCACAATGCCGACTTAAATACAAAACGACTGACACTTAAACTTTCTATGAATTGAACCTCTCCTGTGTGTCCAGTTTTAGATTCCGATGCTTCACTTCAGGTTTACTGTATCCCTTGGACCTTCTTATTGGCGATGAAACACAGAAATTGCATACGAATGTAATACAAAAGTCACAATGCAGACCTTAGCACTAGAGGACTGACACTCTAACTTTCTATGATTATAACCTCTCTTGTGAGTCCAGTTTTAGATTCCGATGCTTCACTTCAGATTTACCGTATCCTTTGGACCTTCTTGTTAACGATGAAACACAGAAATTACATCCGAATTTAAGACAAAAGCACAATGCTGACTTAAGTTCAAGAGGACTGACACTCTAACTTTCTATGATTTGAACCTCTCCTCTGAGTCCAGTTTTAGATTCCGATGCTTCACTTCAGGTTTACTATATACCTTGGACCTTCTTATTGACGATGAAACACAGAAATTGCATACGAATGTAATACAAAAGTCACAATGCCGACTTAAGTACAAGAGGACTTAAACTCTAACTTTCTATGAATTGAACCTCTCCTGAGAGTTCAGTTTTAGATTCCAATGCTTCACTTCAGATTCACTGTATCCCTTAGACATTCTTATTAACGATGAAACACAGAAATTGCATCCGAATTTAATACAAAAGGCACAATGCCGACTTAAGTACAAGAGGACTGACACTCTAACTTTCTATGATTTGAATATCTCCTGTGAGTCCAGTTTTAGATTCCGATGCTACACTTCAGGTTTACTGTATCCCTTGGACCTTCTTATTGACGATGAAGCACAGAAATTGCATCCGAATTTAATACAAAAGCCACAATGCCGACTTAAGTACAAGAAGACTGACACTTTAACTTTCTATGATATCAACCTCTCCTGTGAGTCCAGTTTTAGATTCCGATGCTACACTTCAGGTTTACTGTATCCCTTGGACCTTCTTATTGACGATGAAAGACAGAAATTGCATCCGAAATTAATTCCAAGGTCACAATGCCGACTTGAGTACAAGAGGACAGACACTTAAACTTTCTATGATTTGAACCTCTCCTGTGAGTCCAGTTTTAGATTCCGATGCTTCACTTCAGGTTTACTGTATCCCTTGGACCTTCTTATTGTCGATGAAGCACAGAAATTGCATCCGAATGTAATACAAAAGTCACAATGCCGAGTTAAGTACAAGAGGACTGTCACCCTAACTTTCTGTGATTTGAACCTCTCCTGTGAGTCCAGTTTTCGATTCCGATGCTTCACTTCAGGTTTACTGTATCCCTTGGACCTTCTTATTGACGATGAAACACAGAAATTGCGTCCGAATTTGATACAAAATTCACAATGCCGACTTAAGTTAAAGCGGACTGACACTCTCACTATCTATGATTTAAACCTCTCCTGTGAGTCCAGTTTTAGATTCCGATGCATCACTTCAGGTTTACTGCATCCCTTGGACCTTCTTATTGACGATGAAATACAGATATTGCATCCGAATTTAATACAATAGTCACAATGCCTACTTAAGTACAAGCGGATCGACACTCTTACTTTCTATGATTTGAACCTCTCCTGTGAATCCAGTTTTCGATTCCGATGCTTCACTTCAGGTTTACTGTATCCCTTGGACCTTCTTATTCACGATGAAACACAGAAATTGCATCCGAATTTAATAGAAAAGCCACAATGCCGATTTAAGTACAAGAAGACTGACACTCTAACTTTCTATGATTATAACCTCTCCTGTGAGTCCAGTTTTAGATTCCGATGCTTCACTTCAGGTTTACTGTATCCCTTGGACCTTCTTATTGACGACGAAACTCAGAAATTGCATCCGAATTTAATAGAAAAGTCACAATGCCGACTTAAGTACAAGAAGACTGAAACTCTAACTTTCTATGATTTGAACCTCTCCTGTGTGTCCAGTTTTAGATTCCGATGCTTCACTTCAGATTTAAAGTATCCCTTGGACCTTCTTATTAACGATGAAACACAGAAATTGCATTCGAATTTAGTACAAAAGACACAATGCCGCCTTAAGTACAAGAGGACTGACACTCTAACATTCTATGGTTTGAATATCTCCAGTGAGTCCAGTTTTAGATTCCGATGCTTCACTTCAGGTTTACTGTATCCATTTGACCTTGTTATTGACGATAAAACACAGAAATTGCATCCGAATTTAATACAAAAGTCACAATGCCGTTTTAAGTACAAGAGAACTGACACTCTAACTTTCTACGACTTGAACCCCTCCTGTGAGTCCAGTTTTAGATTCCGATACTTCACTTCAGGTTTACTGTATCCCTTGGACCTTCTTATTGACGATGAAACACAGAAATTGCATACGAATTTAATACAAAAGTCACAATACCGACTTAAGTACAAGAGGACTGACACTCTAACTTTCTATGACTTGAACCCCTCCTGTGAGTCCACTTTTAGTTTCCGATACTTCACTTCAGGTTTACTGTATCCCTCGGACCTTCTTATTGACGATGAAACACAGAAATTGCATCCGAATTTAATACAAAATTCACAATGCCGACTTAAGTTCAAGCGGACTGACACTCTTACTTTCTATGATTTGAACCTCTCCTGTGAGTCCAGTTTTAGATTCCGATACTTCACTTCAGGTTTACTGTATCCCTTGGACCTTCTTATTGACGATGAAACACAGAAATTGCATCCGAATTTAATACAAAAGGCACAATGCCGACTTAAGTACAAGAGGACTGACACTCTTACTTTCTATGATTTGAACCTCTCCTGTGAGTCCAGTTTTAGATTCCGATACTTCACTTCGGGTTTACTGTATCCCTTGGACCTTCTTATTGACGCTGAAACACAGAAATTGCATCCGAATTAAATACAGAGGTGACAATGCCGACTTAAATACAAAACGACTGACACTTAAACTTTCTATGAATTGAACCTCTCCTGTGTGTCCAGTTTTAGATTCCGATGCTTCACTTCAGGTTTACTGTATCCCTTGGACCTTCTTATTGGCGATGAAACACAGAAATTGCATACGAATGTAATACAAAAGTCACAATGCAGACCTTAGCACTAGAGGACTGACACTCTAACTTTCTATGATTATAACCTCTCCTGTGAGTCCAGTTTTAGATTCCGATGCTTCACTTCAGATTTACCGTATCCTTTGGACCTTCTTGTTAACGATGAAACACAGAAATTACATCCGAATTTAAGACAAAAGCACAATGCTGACTTAAGTTCAAGAGGACTGACACTCTAACTTTCTATGATTTGAACCTCTCCTCTGAGTCCAGTTTTAGATTCCGATGCTTCACTTCAGGTTTACTATATACCTTGGACCTTCTTATTGACGATGAAACACAGAAATTGCATACGAATGTAATACAAAAGTCACAATGCCGACTTAAGTACAAGAGGACTTAAACTCTAACTTTCTATGAATTGAACCTCTCCTGAGAGTTCAGTTTTAGATTCCAATGCTTCACTTCAGATTCACTGTATCCCTTAGACATTCTTATTAACGATGAAACACAGAAATTGCATCCGAATTTAATACGAAAGGCACAATGCCGACTAAAGTACAAGAGGACTGACACTCTAACTTTCTATGATTTGAATATCTCCTGTGAGTCCAGTTTTAGATTCCGATGCTACACTTCAGGTTTACTGTATCCCTTGGACCTTCTTATTGACGATGAAGCACAGAAATTGCATCCGAATTTAATACAAAAGCCACAATGCCGACTTAAGTACAAGAAGACTGACACTTTAACTTTCTATGATATGAACCTCTCCTGCGAGTCCAGTTTTAGATTCCGATGCTTCACTTCAGGTTTACTGCATCCCTTGGACCTTCTTATTGACGATGAAACACAGATATTGCATCCGAATTTAATACAATAGTCACAATGCCGACTTAAGTACAAGCGGACTGACACTCTTACCTTCTATGATTTGAACCACTCCTGTGAGTCCAGTTTTCTATTCCGATGCTTCACTTCAGGTTTACTGTCTCCCTTGGAACTTCGTATTGTCGATGAAACACAGAAATTGCATCCGAATTTAATAGAAAAGGCACAATGCCGATTTAAGTACAAGAAGGCTGACACTCTAACTTTCTATGATTATAACCTCTCCTGTGAGTCCAGTTTTAGATTCCGATGCTTCACGTCAGGTTTACTGTATCCCTTGGACCTTCTTATTGACGATGAAACATAGAAGTTGCATCCGAATTTAATACAAAAGTCACAATGCCGACTTAAGTACAAGAGTTCTGACACTCTAACTTTCCATGATTTGAACCTCTCCTGTGAGTCCAGTTTTAGATTCCGATGCTTAACTTCAGTTTTACTGTACCCTTCTACCTTCTTATTGACGATGAAACACAGAAATTGCGTCCGAATTTAATACAAAAGTCTCAACGCCGACTAAAGTACAAGCGGACTGACACTCTCACTTTCTATGATTTGAAAATCTCCTGTGAGCCCAGTGTTCGATTCCGATGCTTCACTTCAGGTTTTCTGTATCCCTTGGACCTTCTTATTGACGATGAAGCACAGAAATTGCATCCGAATGTAGTACAAATGTCACAATGCCGACTTAAGTACAAGAGGACTGTCACCCTAACTTTCTGTGATTAGAACCTCTCCTGTGAGTCCAGTTTTCGATTCCGATGCTTCACTTCAGGTTTACTGTATCCCTTGGACCTTCTTAATGACGATGAAACACAGAAATTGCATCCGAATTTAATACAAAATTCACAATGCCGACTTAAGTTCAAGCGGACTGACACTCTCCCTTTCTATGATTTGAACCTCTCCTGTGAGTCCAGTTTTAGACTCCGATGCTTCACTTCAGGTTTACTGTATCCCTTAGTCCTTCTTAATGCCGATGAAACACTGAAATTGCATCCGAATTTAATACAAAAGTCACAATGCCGACTTAAGTACGAGAGGACTGACACTCTAAGTTTCTATGATTTGAACCTCTCCTGTGAGTCCAGTTTTAGATTCCGATGCATCACTTCACGTTTACTGCATCCCTTGGCCCTTCTTATTGACGATGAAACACAGATATTGCATCCGAATTTAATACAGTAGTCACAATGCCGACCTATGTACAAGCGGACTGACACTCTTACTTTCTATGATTTGAACCTCTCCTGCGAATCCAGTTTTCGATTCCGATGCTTCACTTCAGGTTTACTGTATCCCTTGGACCTTCTTATTGACGATGAAATACAGTAATTGCATCCGAATTTAATAGAAAAGCCACAATGCCGATTTAAGTACAAGACGACTGAAACTCTAACTTTCTATGATTTGAACCTCTCCTGTGAGTCCAGTTTTAGATTCCGATGCTTCACTTCAGATTTACTGTATCCCTTGGACCTTCTTATTAACGATGAAACTCAGAAATTGCATCCGATTTTAACACAAAAGTCACAATGCCGACTTAAGTACTAGAGGACTGACACTATTTGAACCTCTCCTGCGAGTCCAGTGTTCGATTCCGATGCTTCACTTCAGGTTTACTATATCCCTTGGACCTTCTTATTGACGATGAAGCATAGAAATTGCATCCGAATGTAATACAAAAGCCACAATGCCGACTTAAGTGCAAGAGGACTGTCACCCTAACTTTCTGTGATTTGAACCTCTCCTGTGAGTCCAGTTTTCGATTCAGATGCTTCACTTCAGGTTTACTGTATCCCTTTTACCTTCTTATTGACGATGAAACACAGAAATTGCATCCGAATTTAATACAAAATTCACAATGCCGACTTAAGTTCAAGCGGACTGACACTCTCACTTTCTATGATTTGAACCTCTCCTGTGAGTCCAATTTTAGATTCCGATGCTTCACTTCAGGTTTACTGTATCCCTTGGTCCTTCGTATTGACGATGAAACACTGAAATTGCATCCGAATTTAATACAAGAGTCACAATGCCGACTTAAGTACGAGAATACTGACACTCTAAGTTTCTATGATTTGAACCTCTCCTGTGAGTCCAGTTTTAGATTCCGATGCATCACTTCAGGTTTACTGCTTCCCTTGGACCTTCTTATTGACGATGAAACACAGATATTGCATCCGAATTTAATACAATAGTCACAATGCCGACTTAAGTACAAGCGGACTGACACTCTTACGTTCTATGATTTGAACCTCTCCTGTGAATCCAGTTTTCGATTCCGATGCTTCACTTCAGGTTTACTGTATCCCTTGGACCTTCTTATTGACGATGAAACACAGAAATTGCATCCGAATTTAATAGAAAAGCCACAATGCCGATTTAAGTACAAGAAGACTGACACTATAACTTTCTATGATTATAACGTCTCCTGTGAGTCCAGTTTTAGATTCCGATGCTTCACTTCAGGTTTACTGTATCCCTTGGACCTTCTTATTGACGATGAAACACAGAAATTGCATCCGAATTTAATAGAGAAGTCACAATGCCGACTTAAGTACAGGAGGACTGAAACTCTAACTTTCTATGATTTGAACCTCTCCTGTGAGTCCAGTTTTAGATTCCGATGCTTCACTTCAGGTTTACTGTATCCCTTGGTCCTTCTTATTGACGATGAAACACTGAAATTGCATCCGAATTTAGTACAAGAGTCACAATGCCGACTTAAGTACGAGAGGACTGACACTCTAAGTTTCTATGATTTGAACCTCTCCTGTGAGTCCAGTTTTAGATTCCGATTCTTCACTTCAGGTTTACTGTATCCCTTGGACCTTCTTATTAACGATGAAACACGGAAATTGCATCCGATTTTAATACAAAAGTCACAATGCCGACTTAAGTACAAGAGAACTGACACTATTTGAACCTCTCCTGCGAGTCCAGTGTTCGATTCCTATGCTTCACTTCAGGTTTACTGTATCCCTTGGACCTTCTTATTGACGATGAAGCACAGAAATTGCATCCGAATGTAATACAAAAGTCACAATGCCGACTTAAGTACAAGAGGACTGTCACCCTTACTTTCTGTGATTAGAACCTCTCCTGTGAGTCAAGTTTTCGATTCCGATGCTTCACTTCAGGTTTACTGTATCCCTTGGACCTTCTTATTGACGATGAAACACAGAAATTGCATCCGAATTTAATACAAAATTCACAATGCCGACTTAAGTTCAAGCGGACTGACACTCTCCCTTTCTATGATTTGAACCTCTCCTGTGAGTCCAGTTTTAGATTCCGATGCTTCACTTCAGGTTTACTGTATCCCTTGGTCCTTCTTAATGCCGATGAAACACTGAAATTGCATCCGAATTTAATACAAAAGTCACAATGCCGACTTAAGTACGAGAGGACTGACACTCTAAGTTTCTATGATTTGAACCTCTCCTGTGAGTCCAGTTTTAGATTCCGATGCATCACTTCACGTTTACTGCATCCCTTGGACCTTCTTATTGACGATGAAACACAGATATTGCATCCGAATTTAATACAATAGTCACAATGCCGACTTATGTACAAGCGGACTGACACTCTTACTTTCTATGATTTGAACATCTCCTGCGAATCCAGTTTTCGATTCCGATGCTTCACTTCAGGTTTACTGTATCCCTTGGATCTTCTTATTGACGATGAAATACAGAAATTGCATCCGAATTTAATAGAAGAGCCACAATGCCGATTTAAGTACAAGAAGACTGACACTCTAACTTTCTATGATTATATCCTCTCCTGTGAGTCCAGTTTTAGATTCCGATGCTTCACTTCAGGTTTACTGTATCCCTTGGACCTTCTTATTGACGATTAAACACAGAAATTGCATCCGAAATTAATACAAAAGTCACAATGCCGACTTAAGTAAAAGAGGACTGAAACTCTAACTTTCTATGATTTGAACCTCTCCTATGAGTCCAGTTTTAGATTCCGATGCTTCACTTCAGATTTACTGTATCCCTTGGACCTTCTTATTAACGATGAAACACAGAAATTGCATCCGATTTTAATACAAAAGTCACAATGCCGACTTAGGTACAAGAGGACTGACACTATTTGAACCTCTCCTGCGAGTCCAGTGTTCGATTCCGATGCTTCACTTCAGGTTTACTATATCCCTTGGACCTTCTTATTGACGATGAAGCACAGAAATTGCATCCGAATGTAATACAAAAGTCACAATGCCGACTTAAGTGCAAGAGGACTGTCACCCAAACTTTCTGTGATTTGAACCTCTCCTGTGAGTCCAGTTTTCGATTCCGATGCTTCACTTTATGTTTACTGTATCCCTTGGACCTTCTTATTGACGATGAAACACAGAAATTGCATCCGAATTTAATACAAAATTCACAATGCCGACTTAAGTTCAAGCGGACTGACACTCTCACTTTCTATGATTTGAACCTCTCCTGTGAGTCCAGTTTTAGATTCCGATGCTTCACTTCAGGTTTACTGTATCCCATGGTCCTTCGTATTGACGGTGAAACACTGAAATTGCATCCGAATTTAATACAAGAGTCACAATGCCGACTTAAGTACGAGAGGACTGACACTCTAAGTTTCTATGATTTGAACCTCTCCTGTGAGTCCAGTTTTAGATTGCGATGCATCACTTCAGGTTTACTGCTTCCCTTGGACCTTCTTATTGACGATGTAACACAGATATTGCATCCGAATTTAATACAATAGTCACAATGCCGACTTAAGTACAAGCGGACTGACACTCTTACTTTCTATGACTTGAACCTCTCCTGTGAATCCAGTTTTCGATTCCGATGCTTCACTTCAGGTTTACTGTATCCCTTGGAGCTTCTTATTGACGATGAAACACAGAAATTGCATCCGAATTTAATAGAAAAGCCACAATGCCGATTTAAGTACAAGAAGATTGACACTATAAGTTTCTATGATTATAACCTCTCCTGTGAATCCAGTTTTAAATTCCGATGCTTCACTTCAGGTTCACTGTATCCCTTGGACCTTCTTATTGACGATGAAACACTGAAATTGCATCCGAATTTAATACAAAAGTCACAATGCCGACTTAAGTACAGGAGGACTGAAACTCTAACTTTCTAAGATTTGAACCTCTCCTGTGAGTCCAGTTTTAGATTCCGATGCTTCACTTCAGGTTTACTGTATCCCTTGGTCCTTCTTATTGACGATGAAACACTGAAATTGCATCCGAATTTAATACAAGAGTCACAATGCCGACTTAAGTACGAGAGGACTGACACTCTAAGTTTCTATGATTTGAACCTCTCCTGTGAGTCCAGTTTTAGATTCCGATGCTTCACTTCAGGTTTACTGTATCCCTTGGACCTTCTTATTAACGATGAAACACAGAAATTGCATCCGATCTTAATACAAAAGTCACAATGCCGACTTAAGTACAAGAGGACTGACACTATTTGAACCTCTCCTGCGAGTCCAGTGTTCGATTCCGATGCTTCACTTAAGGTTTACTGTATCCCTTGGACCATCTTATTGACGATGAAGCACAGAAATTGCATCCGAATTTAATACAAGAGTCACAATGCCGACTTAAGTACGAGAGGACTGACATTCTAAGTTTCTATGATTTGAACCTCTCCTGTGAGTCCAGTTTTAGATTCCGATGCATCACTTCAGGTTTACTGCATCCCTTGGACCTTCTTATTGACGATGAAACACAGATATTGCACCCGAATTTAATACAATAGTCACAATGCCGACTTAAGTACAAGCGGACTGACACTCTTACTTTCTATGATTTGAACCTCTCCTGTGAATCCAGTTTTCGATTCCGATGCTTCACTTCAGGTTTACTGTATCCCTTGGACCTTCTTATTGACGATGAAACACAGAAATTGCATCCGAATTTAATAGAAAAGCCACAATGCCGATTTAAGTACAAGAAGACTGACACTATAACTTTCTATGATTATAACCTCTCCTGTGAGTCCAGTTTTAGATTCCGATGCTTCACTTCAGATTTAATGTATCCCTTGGACCTTCTTATTAACGATGAAACACAGAAATTGCATCCGAATGTAGTACAAAAGGCACTATGCCGCCTTAAGTACAAGCGGACTGACACTCTAACTTCCTATGGTTTGAATATCTCCAGTGAGTCCAGTTTTAGATTCCGATGCTTCACTTCAGGTTTACTGTATCCCTTTGACCTTGTTATTGGCGATGACACTCAGAAATTGCATCCGAATTTAATACAAAAGTCACAATGCCGACTTAAGTACAAGAGAACTGGCACTCTAACTTTCTATGACTTGAACCCCTCCTGTGAGTCCAGTTTTAAATTCCGATACTTCACTTCAGGTTTACTGTATCCCTTGGACCTTCTTATTGACGATGAAACACAGAAATTGCATACGAATTTAATACAAAAGTCACAATGCCGATTTAAGTACAAGTGAACTGACACTCTAACTTTCTATGATTTGAACCTCTCCTGTGAGTCCAGTTTTGGTTTCCGATGTTTCACTTCTAGTTTACTGTATCCCTTGGACCTTCTTATTTACGATGAAGCACAGAAATTGCATACGAATGTAATACAAAAGTCACAATGCCGACCATATTCTCCTGTGAGTCCAGTTTTAAATTCCGATGCTTCACTTCAGGTTTACTGTATCCCTTGGACCATCTTATTGACGATGAAGCACAGAAATTGCATCCGAATTTAATACAAAAGTCACAATGCCGATTTAAGTACAAGAGGACTGCCACTCTAACTTTCTGTGATTTGAACCTCTCCTGTGAGTCCAGTTTTCGATTCCGATGCTTCACTTCAGGTTTACTGCATCCGTTGGACCTTCTTATTAACGATGAAACACAGAAATTGCATCCGAATTTAATACAAAAGTCACTATGCCGACTTAAGTACAAAATAACTGACACTCTAACTTTCTATGATTTGAACCCCTCCTGTGAGACCAGTTTTAGATTCCGACACTGCGCTTCAGGTTTACTGTATCCCTTGGACCTTCTTATTGGCGATGAAACACAGAAATTGCATTCGAATTTAATACAAAAGTCTCAATGCCGACTTAAGTACAAGAGGACTGACACTCTAAATTTCTATGATTTGAACCTCTCCTGTGAGTCCAGTTTTAGATCCCGATACTTCACTTCAAGTTTACTGTATCCCCTGGACCTTCTTATTAACGATGAAACACAGAAATTGCATTCGAATTTAATGCAAAGGTCACAATGCCGACATACGTATAAGAGAACTGACACTCTAACTTTCTATGATTTGAACCCCTCCTGTGAGTCCAGTTTTAGATTCCGATACTTCACTTGAGGTTTACTGTATCCCTTTGATCTTCTTATTGACGATGAAACTCAGAAATTGCATCCGAATTTAATACAAAAGTCACAATGCCGACTTAAGTACAAGAAGACTGACACTCTAACTTTATATGATTTTAACCTCTCCATTGAGTCCAGTTTTAGATTCCGATGCTTAACTTCGGGTTTACTGTGTCCCTTGGACCTTCTTATTGACGATGAAACACAGATATTGCATCCGAATGAAATACAAAAGGCACAATGCCGACTTAAGTACAAAAGGAGTGACACTCCAACTTTCTATGATTTGAACCTCTCCTGTGAGTCCAGTTTTAGATTCCGATGCTTCACTTCAGGTTTACTGCATACCTTGACCCATCTTATTGACGATGAAGCACAGAAATTGCATCCGAATTTAATACAAAGGGCACAATGCCAACCTACGTACAAGAGGACTGACACTCTAACTATCTATGATTTGAACCTCTCCTGTGAGTCCAGTTTTAGTTTCCGATGCTTCACTTCAGGTTTACTGTATCCCTTGGACCTTCTTATTGACGATGAAGCACAGAAATTGCATCCGAATTTAATACAAAAGTCACAATGCCGACTTAAGTACAAGAGGACTGACACTCTAACTTTCTATGATTTGAACCTCTCCTGTGAGTCCAGTTTTAGATTCTGATGCTTCACTTTAGGTTTACTGTATCCCTTGGACCTTCTTATTGACGATGAATCACAGAAATTGCATCCGACTTTAATACAAAAGTCACAATGCCGACATAAATACAAATGGACTGACACTCTAACTTTCTATGATTTGAACCTCTCCTGTGAGTCCAGTTTTAGATTCCGATGCATCACTTCAGGTTTACTGCATCCCTTGGACCTTCTTATTGACGATGTAACACAGATATTGCATCCGAATGTAATACAATAGTCACAATGCCGACTTAAGTACAATCGGACTGACACTCTTACTTTCTATGATTTGAACCTCTCCTGTGAATCCAGTTTTCGATTCCGATGCTTCACTTCAGGTTTACTGTATCCCTTGGACCTTCTTATTGACGATGAAACACAGAAATTGCATCCGAATTTAATAGAAAAGCCACAATGCCGATTTAAGTACAAGAAGAATGACACTCTAACTTTCTATGATTATAACCTCTCCTGTGAGTCCAGTTTTAGATTCCGATGCTTCACTTCAGGTTTACTGTATCCCTTGGACCTTCTTATTGACGATGAAACACAGAAATTGCATCCGAATTTAATACAAAAGTCACAATGCCGACTTAAGTACAGGAGGACTGAAACTCTGACTTTCTATGATTTGAACCTCTCCTGTGAGTCCAGTTTTAGATTCCGATGCTTCACTTCAGATTTACTGTATCCCTTGGACCTTTTTATTAACGATGAAACACAGAAATTGCATCCGAATGTAGTACAATAGGCACAATGCCGCCTTAAGTACAAGCGGACTGACACTCTAACTTTCTATGGTTTGAACCTCTCCTGTGAGTCCAGTTTTAGATTCCGATGTTTCACTTCTAGTTTACTGTATCCCTTGGACCTTCTTATTGACGATGAAGCACAGAAATTGCATGTGAATGTAATACAAAAGTCACAATGCAGACCTTAGTCTCCTGTGAGTCCAGTTATAAATTCCGATGCTTCACTTCCGGTTTACTGTATCCCTTGGACCATCTTATTGACGAAGAAGCACGGAAATTGCATCCGAATTTAATACAAAAGTCACTATGCCGACTTGAGTACAAAAGAACTGACACTCTAACTTTCTATGATTTGAACCCCTCCTGTGAGACTAGTTTTAGATTCCGATACTTCACTTCAGGTTTACTGTATCCCTTGGACCTTCTTATTGATGATGAAACACAGAAATTGCATCCGAAATTGATACAAAAGTCACAATGCCGACTTAAGTACAAGAGAACCGACACTCTAACTTTCTATGATTTGAACCTCTCCTTTGAGTCCAGTTTTAGATTCCGATGCTTCACTTCAGGTTTACTGTGTCCCTTGGACCTTCTTATTGACGATGAAGCACAGAAATTGCATTCGAATGTAATACAAAAGTCACAATGGCGACTTTACTACAGGAGGACTGAAACTCAAACTTTCTATGATTTGAACCTCTCCTGTGAGTCCAGTTTTAGATTCCGATGCTACACTTCAGGTTTACTGTATACCTTGACCCATCTTATTGACGATGAAGCACAGAAATTGCATCCGAATTTAATACAAAGGGCACAATGGCAACTTACGTACAAGAGGACTGACACTCTAACTATCTATGATTTGAACCTCTCCTGTGAGTCCAGTTTTAGTTTCCGATGCTTCACTTCAGGTTTACTGTATCCCAAGGACCTTCTTATTGACGATGAAACACCGAAATTGCATCCGAATTTAATACAAAAGTCACCACGCGGACTTAAGTACAAGAGGACTGACACTCTAACTTTCTATGATTTGAACCTCTCCTGTGAGTCCAGTTTTAGAGTCTGATGTTTCACTTCAGGTTTACTGTATCCCTTGGACCTTCTTATTGACGATGAAGCACAGAAATTGCATCCGAATTTAACACAAAAGTCACAATGCCGACATAAGTACAAAAGGACTGCCACTCTAACTATCTGTGATTTGAACCTCTCCTGTGAGTCCAGTTTTCGATTCCTATGCTTCACTTCAGGTTTACTGTATCCCTTGGACATTCTTATTGACGATGAAACACAGTAATTGCATCCGAATTTAATACAAAAGTCACAATGCCGACTTAAGTACAGGAGGACTGAAACTCTAACTTTCTATGATTTGAACCTCTCCTGTGAGTCCAGTTTTAGATTCCGATGCTTCACTTCAGATTTACTGTATCCCTTGGACCTTTTTATTAACGATGAAACACAGAAATTGCATCCGAATTTAGTACAAAAGGCACAATGCCGCCTTAAGTACAAGGGGACCGACACTCTAACTTTCTATGGTTTGAATATCTCCAGTGAGTCCAGTTTTAGATTCCGATGCTTCACTTCAGGTTTACTGTATCCCTTTGACCTTGTTATTGACGATGAAACTCAGAAATTGCATCCGAATTTAATACAAAAGTCACAATGCCGACTTAAGTACAAGAGATCTGACACTCTAACTTTCTATGATTTGAACCTCTCCTGTGAGTCCAGTTTTAGATTCCGATGTTTCACTTCTAGTTTACTGTATCCCTTGGACCTTCTTATTGACGATGAAGCACAGAAATTGCATACGAATGTAATACAAAAGTCACAATGCAGACCTTAGTCTCCTGTAAGTCCAGTTATAAATTCCGATGCTTCACTTCCGGTTTACTGTATCCCTTGGACCATCTTATTGACGAAGAAGCACAGAAATTGCATCCGAATTTAATACAAAGGTCACAATGCCGATTTAAGTACAAGAGGACTGCCACTCTAACTTTCTGTGATTTTAACCTCTCCTGTGAGTCCAGTTTTCGATTCCGATGCTTCACTTCAGGATTACTGCATCCCTTGGACCTTCTTATTAACGATGAAACACAGAAATTGCATCCGAATTTAATACAAAAGTCACTATGCCGACTTAAGTACAAAAGAACTGACACTCTAACTTTCTATGATTTGAACCCCTCCTGTGAGACCAGTTTTAGATTCCGTTACTTCACTTCAGGTTTACTGTATCCCTTGGACCTTCTTATTGACGATGAAACACAGAAATTGCATCCGAAATTGATACAAAAGTCACAATGCCGACTTAAGTACAAGAGGATCGACACTCTAACATTCTATGATTTGGACCTCTCCTGTGAGTCCAGTTTTAGATTCCGATGCTTCACTTCAGGTTTACTGTATCCCTTGGACCTTCTTATTGACGATGAAACACAGAAATTGCATCCGGATTTAATACAGACGTCACAATGGCGACTTAAGTACAAGAGGACTGACACTCTAACTTTCTATGATTTTAACCTCTCCTGTGAGTCCAGTTTTAGATTCCGATGCTTCACTTCAGGTTTACTGTATCCCTTGGACCTTCTTATTGACGATGAAGCACAGAAATTGCATCCGAATTTAATACAAAAGTCACAATGCCGACTTAAGTACAAAAGGACTGCCACTCTAACTATCTGTGATTTGAACCTCTCCTGTGAGTCCAGTTTTCGATTCCGATGCTTCACTTCAGGTTTACTGTATCCCTTGGACCTTCTTATTGACGATGAAACACAGAAATTGCATCCGAATTTAATACAAAAGTCACAATGCCGACTTAAGTACAGGAGGACTGACACTCTAACTTTCTATGATTTGAACCTCTCCTCTGAGGCCAGTTTTAGATTCTGATGCTTCACTTCAGGTTTACTGTATCCCTTGGACCTTCTTATTGACGATGAATCACAGAAATTGCATCCGACTTTAATACAAAAGTCACAATGCCGACTTAAATACAAATGGACTGACACTCTAACTTTCTATGATTTGAACCTCTCCTGTGAGTCCAGTTTTAGATTCCGATGCATCACTTCAGGTTTACTGCATCCCTTGGACCTTCTTATTGACGATGAAACACAGATATTGCATCCGAATTTAATAAAATAGTCACAATGCCGACTTAAGTACAAGCGGACTGACACTCTTACTTTCTATGATTTGAACCTCTCCTGTGAATCCAGTTTTCGATTCCGATGCTTCACTTCAGGTTTACTGTATCCCTTGGACCTTCTTATTGACGATGAAGCACAGAAATTGCATTCGAATGTAATACAAAAGTCACAATGCCGACTTTACTACAAGAGGACTGACACTCAAACTTTCTATGATTTGAACCTCTCCTGTGAGTCCAGTTTTAGATTCTGATGCTTCACTTCAGGTTTACTGTATCTTTTGGACCTTCTTATTGACGATGAAACACAGAAATTGCATCCGAATTTAATAAAAAATTCACAATGCCGACTTAAGTACAAGCGGAGTTACACTTTCTATGATTTCAACCTCTCCTGTGAGTCCAGTTTTAGATTCCGATGCTTCACTTCAGGTTTACTTTAATCCGTGGACCTTCTTATTGACGATGAAACACAGAAATTGCAACCGAATTTAATACAAACGTCACAATGCCGACTTATATACAAGAGGACTGACACTCAAACTTTCTATGATTTGAACCTCTCCTGTGAGTCCACTTTTAGATTCCGATGCTTCACTTCAGGTTTACTGTATCCCTTGGACCTTCTTATTGACGATGAAGCACAGAAATTGCATCCGAATTTAATACAGAAGTCACAATGCCGACTTAAGTATAAGAGGACTGACACTCTAACTTTCTGTGATTTGAACCTCTCCTGTGAGTCCAGTTTTCGATTCCGATGCTTCACTTCAGGTTACTGTATCCACTGGACCTTCTTATTGACGATGACACACAGACATTGCATCCGAATTTAATACAATAGTCACAATGCCGACTTAAGTACAAGCGGACTGACCCTTTCACTTTCTACGATTTGAAGCTCCGCTGCGAGTCCAGATTTCGATTCCGATGCTTCACTTCAGGTTTACTGTATCCCTTGGACCTTCTTATTTGCGATGAAACACAGAAATTGCATTCGAATTTAATACAAAAGTCTCAATGCCGACTTAAGTACAAGAGGACTGACACTCTAACTTTATATGATTTTAACCTCTCCATTGAGTCCAGTTTTAGATTCCGATGCTTCACTTCAGGTTTACTGTTCCCCTTGGACCTTCTTATTAACGATGAAACACAGAAATTGTATCCGAATTTAGTACAAAAGGCACAATGCCGCCTTAAGTACAAGCGGACTGACACTCTAACATTCTATGGTTTGAATATCTCCAGTGAGTCCAGTTTTTGATTCCGATGCTTCACTTCAGGTTTACTGTATCCCTTTGACCTTGTTATTGACGATGAAGCTCAGAAATTGCATCCGAATTTAATACAAAAGTCACAATGCCGACTCAAGTACAAGAGAACTGACACTCTAACTTTCTATGATTTGAACCTCTCCTGTGAGTCCAGTTTTAGATTCCGATGTTTCACTTCTATTTTACTGTATCCCTTGGACCTTCTTATTGACGATGAAGCACCGAAATTGCATACGAATGTAATACAAAAGTCACAATGCAGACCTTAGTCTCCTGTGAGTCCAGTTTTAAATTCCGATGCTTCACTTCAGGTTTACTGTATCCCTTGGACCATCTTATTGACGATGAAGCACAGAAATTGCATCCGAATTTAATACAAAAGTCACAATGCCGATTTAAGTACAAGAGGACTGCCACTCTAACTTTCTGTGATTTGAACCTCTCCTGTGAGTCCAGTTTTCGATTCCGATGCTTCACTTCAGGATTACTGCATCCCTTGGACCTTCTTATTAACGATGAAACACAGAAATTGCATCCGAATTTAATAAAAAATTCACAATGCCGACTTAAGTACAAGCGGAGTGACACTTTCTATGATTTTAACCTCTCCTGTGAGTCCAGTTTTAGATTCCGATGCTTCACTTCAGGTTTACTTTGATCCTTGGACCTTCTTATTGACGATGAAACACAGAAATTGCATCCGAATTGAATACAAACGTCACAATGCCGACTTATATACAAGAGGACTGACACTCAGACTTTCTATGATTTGAACCTCTCCTGTGAGTCCACTTTTAGATTCCGATGCTTCACTTCTGGTTTACTGTATCCCTTGGACCTTCTTATTGACGATGACACACAGACATTGCATCCGAATTTAATACAATAGTCACAATGCCGACTTAAGTACAAGCGGACTGACCCTTTCACTTTCTACGATTTGAACCTCCGCTGCGAGTCCAGATTTCGATTCCGATGCTTCACTTCAGGTTTACTGTATACCTTGGACCTTCTTACTGGCGATGAAACACAGAAATTGCATTCGAATTTAATACAAACGTGTCAACGCCGACTTAAGTACAAGAGGACTGACACTCTAACTTTCTATGATTTGAACCTCTCCTGTGAGTCCAGTTTTAGATCCCGATGCTTCACTTCAAGTTTACTGTATCCCTTGGACCTTCTTATTAACGATGAAACACAAAAATTGCATCCGAATTTAATACAAAAGGCACAATGCCGACTTAAGTACAAGAAGACTGACACTCTAACTTAATATGATTTTAACCTCTCCATTGAGTCCAGTTTTAGATTCCGATGCTTAACTTCGGGTTTACTGTGTCCCTTGGACCTTCTTATTGACGATGAAACACAGATATTGCATCCGAATGAAATACAAAAGGCACAATGCCGACTTAAGTACAAAAGGACTGATACTCCAACCGTCTGTGATTTGAACCTCTCCTGTGAGTCCAGTTTTAGGTTCCGATGCTTCACTTCAGGTATACTGTATACCTTGGCCCATCTTATTGACGATGAAGCACAGAAATTGCATCCGAATTTAATACAAAGGGCACAATGCCAACTTACGTACAAGAGGTCTGACACTCTAACTATCTATGATTTGAACCTCTCCTGTGAGTCCAGTTTTAGTTTCCGATGCTTCACTTCAGGTTTACTGTATCCCAAGGACCTTCTTATTGACGATGAAACACCGAAATTGCATCCGAATTTAATACAAAAGTCACCATGCCGACTTAAGTACAAGAGGACTGACACTCTAAGTTTCTATGATTTGAACCTCTCCTGTGGGTCCAGTTTTAGAGTCTGATGTTTCACTTCAGGTTTACTGTATCCCTTGGACCTTCTTATTGACGATGAAGCACAGAAATTGCATCCGAATTTAATACAAAAGTCACAATGCCGACTTAAGTACAAAGGGACTGACACTCTAACTTTCTGTGATTTGAACCTCTCCTGTGAGTCCAGTTTTCGATTCCGAAGCTTCACTTCAGGTTTACTGTATCCCTTGGACCTTCCTATTGACGATGAAACACAGAAATTGCATCCGAAATTAATACAAAAGTCACAATGCCGACTTAAGTACAAGAGGACTGACACTCTAACTTTCTATGATTTGAACCTCTCCTGTGAGGCCAGTTTTAGATTCTGATACTTCACTTCAGGTTTACTGTATCCCTTGGACCTTCTTATTGACGATGAATCACTGAAATTGCATCCGACTTTAATACAAAAGTCACAATGCCGACTTAAGTACAAGCGGACTGACACTCTTACTTTCTATGATTTGAACCTCTCCTGTGAATCCAGTTTTTGATTCCGATGCTTCACTTCAGGTTTACTGTATCCCTTGGACCTTCTTATTGACGATGAAACACAGAAATTGCATCCGAATTTAATAGAAAAGCCACAATGCCGATTTAAGTACAAGAAGACTGACACTCTAACTTTCTATGATTATAACCTCTCCTGTGAGTCCAGTTTTAGATTCCGATGCTTCACTTCAGGTTTACTGTATCCCTTGGACCTTCTTATTGACGATGAAACACAGAAATTGCATCCGAATTTAATACAAAAGTCACAATGCCGACATAAGTACAGGAGGACTAAAACTCTAACTTTCTATGATTTGAACCTCTCCTGTGAGTCCAGTTTTAGATTCCGATGCTTCACTTCAGATTTACTGTTCCCCTTGGACCTTCTTATTAACGATGAAACACAGAAATTGCATCCGAATTTAGTACAAAAGGCACAATGCCGCCTTAAGTACAAGAGAACTGACACACTAACTTTCTATGATTTGAACCTCTCCTGTGAGTCCAGTTTTAGATTCCGATTTTTCACTTCTAGTTTACTGTATCCCTTGGACCTTCTTATTGACGATGAAGCACAGAAATTGCATTCGAATGTAATACAAAAGTCACAATGCCGACTTTACTACAAGATGACTGACACTCAAACTTTCTATGATTTGAACCTCTCCTGTGAGTCCAGTTTTAGATTCTGATGCTTCACTTTAGGTTTACTGTATCCCTTGGACCTTCTTATTGACGATGAAACACAGAATTTGCATCCGAATTTAATACAAAAGTCACAATGCCGACTTACGTACAAAAGGACTGACACTCTAACTTTCTGTGATTTGAACCTCTCCTGTGAGTCCAGTTCTAGATTCCGATGCTTCACTTCAGATTTACTGTATCCCTTGGACCTTCTTATTGCCGATGAAACACAGAAATTGCATCCGAATTTAATAAAAAATTCACAATGCCGACTTAAGTACAAGCGGAGTGACACTTTCTATGATTTTAACCACTCCTGTGAGTCCAGTTTTAGATTCCGATGCTTCACTTCAGGTTTACTGTATCCCAAGGACCTTCTTATTGACGATGAAACACCGAAATTGCATCCGAATTTAATACAAAAGTCTCAATGCCGACTTAAGTACAAGAGGACTGACACTCTAAATTTCTATGATTTGAACCTCTCCTGTGAGTCCAGTTTTAGATCCCGATGCCTCACTTCAAGTTTACTGTATTCCTTGGACCTTCTTGTTAACGATGAAACACAGAAATTGCATTTGAATTTAATGCAAAGGTCACAATGCCGACTTACGTACAAGAGAACTGACACTCTAACTTTCTATGATTTGTGCTCCTCCTGTGAGTCCAGTTTTAGATTCCGATACTTCACTTGAGGTTTACTGTATCCCTTGGATCTTCTTATTGACGATGAAACACAGAAATTGCATCCGAATTTAATACAAAAGTCACAATGCCGACTTAAGTACAAGAGGACTGACACTCTAACTTCCTATGATTTGAACCTCTCCTGTGAGTCCAGTTTTAGATTCTGATGCTTCACTTCAGGTTTACTGTATCCCTTGGAACTTTTTATTAACGATGAAACACAAAAATTGCATCCGAATTTAATACAAAAGGCACAATGCCGACTTAAGTACAAGAAGACTGACACTCTAACTTTATATGATTTTAACCTCTCCATTGAGTCCTGTTTTAGATTCCGATGCTTAACTTCGGGTTTACTGTGTCCCTTGGACCTTCTTATTGACGATGAATCACAGATATTGCATCCGAATGAAATACAAAAGGCACAATGCCGACTTAAGTACAAAAGGACTGACACTCCAACTTTCTACGATTTGAACCTCTCCTGTGAGTCCAGTTTTAGATTCCGATGCTTCACTTCAGGTTTACTGTATACCTTGGCCCATCTTATTGACGATGAAGCACAGAAATCGCATCCGATTTTAATACAAAGGGCACAATGCCAACTTACGTACAAGAGGACTGACACTCTAACTATCTATGATTTGAACCACTCCTGTGAGTCCAGTTTTAGTTTCCGATGCTTCACTTCAGGTTTACTGTATCCCAAGGACCTTCTTATTGACGATGAAACACCGAAATTGCATCCGAATTTAATACAAAAGTCACCATGTCGACTTAAGTACAAGAGGACTGACACTCTAACTTTCTATGATTTGAACCTCTCCTGTGAGTCCAGTTTTAGAGACTGATGTTTCACTTCAGGTTTACTGTATCCCTTGGACCTTCTTATTGACGATGAAGCACAGAAATTGCACCCGAATTTCATACAAAAGTCACAATGCCGACTTAAGTACAAAAGGACTGACACTCTAACTTTCTGTGATTTGAACCTCTCCTGTGAGTCCAGTTTTCTTTTCCGATGCTTCACTTCAGGTTTACTGTATCCCTTGGACCTTCTTATTGACGATGAAACACAGAAATTGCATCCGAATTTAATACAAAAGTCACAATGCCGACTTAAGTACAAGAGGACTGACACTCTAACTTTCTTTGATTTGAACCTCTCCTGTGAGGCCAGTTTTAGATTCTGATGCTTCACTTCAGGTTTACTGTATCCCTTGGACCTTCTTATTGACGATGAATCACAGAAATTGCATCCGACTTTAATACAAAGGTCACAATGCCGACTTAAGTACAAATGGACTGACACTCTAACTTTCTATGATTTTAACCTCTCCTGTGAGTCCAGTTTTAGATTCTGATGCTTCACTTTAGGTTTACTGTATCCCTTGGACCTTCTTATTGACGATGAAACACAGAATTTGCATCCGAATATAATACAAAAGTCACAGTGCCGACTTACGTACAAAAGGACTGACACTCTAACTTTCTGTGATTTGAACCTCTCCTGTGAGTCCAGTTTTAGATTCCGATGCTTCACTTCAGGTTTACTGTATCCCTTGGACCTTCTTATTGACGATGAAACACAGAAATTGCATCCGAATTTAATAAAAAATTCACAATGCCAACTTAAGTACAAGCGGAGTGACACTTTCTATGATTTTAACCACTCCTGTGAGTCCAGTTTTAGATTCCGATGCTTCACTTCAGGTTTACTTTATTCCTTGGACCTTCCTATTGACGATGAAACACAGAAATAGCATCCGAATTTAATACAAACGTCACAATGCCGACTTATATACAAGAGGACTGACACTCAAACTTTCTATGATTTGAGCCTCTCCTGTGAGTCCACTTTTAGATTCCGTTGCTTCACTTCAGGTTTACTGTATCCCTTGGACCTTCTTATTAACGATGAAACACAGAAATTGCATCCGAATTTAATGCAAAGGTCACAATGCCGACTTACGTACAAGAGAACTGACACTCTAACTTTCTGTGATTTGAACCTCTCCTGTGAGTCCAGTTTTCGATTCCGATGCTTCACTTCAGGTTTACTGTATCCATTGGACCTTCTTATTGACGATGACACACAGACATTGCATCCGAATGTAATACAATAGTCACAATGCCGACTTAAGTACAAGCGGACTGACCCTCTCACTTTCTATGATTTGAACCTCTGCTGCGAGTCCACATTTCGATTCCGATGCTTCACATCAGGTTTACTGTATCCCTTGGACCTTCTTATTGGCGATGAAACACAGAAATTGCATTCGAATTTAATACAAAAGTCTCAATCCCGACTTAAGTACAAGAGGACTGACACTCTAAATTTCTATGATTTGAACCTCTCCTGTGAGTCCAGTTTTAGATCCCGATGCCTCACTTCAAGTTTACTGTATTCCTTGGACCTTCTTAGTAACGATGAAACACAGAAATCGGATTTGAATTTAATGCAAAGGTCACAATGCCGAATTACGTACAAGAGAACTGACACTCTAACTTTCTGTGATTTGAACCTCTCCTGTGAGTCCAGTTTTCGATTCCGATGCTTCACTTCAGGTTTACTGTATCCATTGGACCTTCTTATTGACGATGACACACAGACATTGCATCCGAATTTAATACAAAAGGCACAATGCCGACTTAAGTACAAGAAGACTGACACTCTAACTTAATATGATTTTAACCTCTCCATTGAGTCCAGTTTTAGATTCCGATGCTTAACTTCGGGTTTACTGTGTCCCTTGGACCTTCTTATTGACGATGAAACACAGATATTGCATCCGAATGAAATACAAAAGGCACAATGCCGACTTAAGTACAAAAGGACTGATACTCCAACTTTCTATGGTTTGAACCTCTCCTGTGAGTCCAGTTTTAGGTTCCGATGCTTCACTTCAGGTATACTGTATACCTTGGCCCATCTTATTGACGATGAAGCACAGAAATTGCATCCGAATTTAATACAAAGGGCACAATGCCAACTTACGTACAAGAGGTCTGACACTCTAACTATCTATGATTTGAACCTCTCCTGTGAGTCCAGTTTTAGTTTCCGATGCTTCACTTCAGGTTTACTGTATCCCAAGGACCTTCTTATTGACGATGAAACACCGAAATTGCATCCGAATTTAATACAAAAGTCACCATGCCGACTTAAGTACAAGAGGACTGACACTCTAACTTTCTATGATTTGAACCTCTCCTGTGGGTCCAGTTTTAGAGTCTGATGTTTCACTTCAGGTTTACTGTATCCCTTGGAACTTCTTATTGACGATGAAGCACAGGAATTGCATCCGAATTTAATACAAAAGTCACAATGCCGACTTAAGTACAAAAGGACTGACACTCTGACTTTCTGTGATTTGAACCTCTCCTGTGAGTCCAGTTTTCGATTCCGAAGCTTCACTTCAGGTTTACTGTATCCCTTGGACCTTCTTATTGACGATGAAACACAGAAATTGCATCCGAAATTAATACAAAAGTCACAATGCCGACTTAAGTACAAGAGGACTGACACTCTAACTTTCTATGATTTGAACCTCTCCTGTGAGGCCAGTTTTAGATTCTGATGCTTCACTTCAGGTTTACTGTATCCCTTGGACCTTCTTATTGACGATGAATCACTGAAATTGCATCCGACTTTAATACAAAAGTCACAATGCCGACTTAAGTACAAGCGGACTGACACTCTTACTTTCTATGATTTGAACCTCTCCTGTGAATCCAGTTTTTGATTCCGATGCTTCACTTCAGGTTTACTGTATCCCTTGGACCTTCTTATTGACGATGAAACACAGAAATTGCATCCGAATTTAATAGAAAAGCCACAATGCCGATTTAAGTACAAGAAGACTGACACTCTAACTTTCTATGATTATAACCTCTCCTGTGAGTCCAGTTTTAGATTCCGATGCTTCACTTCAGGTTTACTGTATCCCTTGGACCTTCTTATTGACGATGAAACACAGAAATTGCATCCGAATTTAAAACAAAAGTCACAATGCCGACATAAGTACAGGAGGACTGAAACTCTAACTTTCTATGATTTGAACCTCTCCTGTGAGTCCAGTTTTAGATTCCGATGCTTCACTTCAGATTTACTGTTCCCCTTGGACCCTCTTATTAACGATGAAACACAGAAATTGCATCCGAATTTAGTACAAAAGGCACAATGCCGCCTTAAGTACAAGAGAACTGACACACTAACTTTCTATGATGTGAACCTCTCCTGTGAGTCCAGTTTTAGATTCCGATGTTTCACTTCTAGTTTACTGTATCCCTTGGACCTTCTTATTGACGATGAAGCACAGAAATTGCATTCGAATGTAATACAAAAGTCACAATGCCGACTTTACTACAAGAGGACTGACACTCAAACTTTCTATGATTTGAACCTCTCCTGTGAGTCCAGTTTTAGATTCTGATGCTTCACTTTAGGTTTACTGTATCCCTTGGACCTTCTTATTGACGATGAAACACAGAATTTGCATCCGAATTTAATACAAAAGTCACAATGCCGACTTACGTACAAAAGGACTGACACTCTAACTTTCTGTGATTTGAACCTCTCCTGTGAGTCCAGTTTTAGATTCCGATGCTTCACTTCAGGTTTACTGTATCCCTTGGACCTTCTTATTGACGATGAAACACAGAAATTGCATCCGAATTTAATAAAAAATTCACAATGCCGACTTAAGTACAAGCGGAGTGACACTTTCTATGATTTTAACCACTCCTGTGAGTCCAGTTTTAGATTCCGATGCTTCACTTCAGGTTTCCTTTATTCCTTGGACCTTCTTATTGACGATGAAACACAGAAATAGCATCCGAATTTAATACAAACGTCACAATGCCGACTTATATACAAGAGGACTGACACTCAAACTTTCTATGATTTGAGCCACTCCTGTGAGTCCAGTTTTCGATTCCGATGCTTCACTTCAGGTTTACTGTATCCCTTGGACCTTCTTATTGACGATGAAACACAGAATTTGCATCCGAATTTAATACAAACGTCACAATGCCGACTTATATACAAGAGGACTGACACTCAAACTTTCTATGATTTGAGCCTCTCCTGTGAGTCCACTTTTAGATTCCGTTGCTTCACTTCAGGTTTACTGTATCCCTTGGACCTTCTTATTGACGATGAAACACAGAAATTGCATTTGAATTTAATGCAAAGGTCACAATGCCGACTTACGTACAAGAGAACTGACACTCTAACTTTCTGTGATTTGAACCTCTCCTGTGAGTCCAGTTTTCGATTCCGATGCTTCACTTCAGGTTTACTGTATCCATTGGACCTTCTTATTGACGATGACACACAGACATTGCATCCGAATTTAATACAATAGTCACAATGCCGACTTAAGTACAAGCGGACTGACCCTCTCACTTTCTATGTTTTGAACCTCTGCTGCGAGTCCACATTTCGATTCCGATGCTTCACATCAGGTTTACTGTATCCCTTGGACCATCTTATTGGCGACGAAACACAGAAATTGCATTCGAATTTAATACAAAAGTCTCAATGCCGACTTAAGTAAAAGAGGACTGACACTCTAAATTTCTATGATTTGAACCTCTCCTGTGAGTCCAGTTTTAGATCCCGATGCCTCACTTCAAGTTTACTGTATTCCTTGGACCTTCTTATTAACGATGAAACACAGAAATTGCATTTGAATTTAATGCAAAGGTCACAATGCCGAATTACGTACAAGAGAACTGACACTCTAACTTTCTATGATTTGTGCCCCTCCTGTGAGTCCAGTTTTAGATTCCGATACTTCACTTGAGGTTTACTGTATCCCTTGGAACTTCTTATTAACGATGAAACACAAAAATTGCATCCGAATTTAATACAAAAGGCACAATGCCGACTTAAGTACAAGACGACTGACACTCTAACTTTATATGATTTTAACCTCTCCATTGAGTCCTGTTTTAGATTCCGATGCTTAACTTCGGGTTTACTGTGTCCCTTGGACCTTCTTATTGACGATGAATCACAGATATTGCATCCGAATGAAATACAAAAGGCACAATGCCGACTTAAGTACAAAAGGACTGACACTCCAACTTTCTATGATTTGAACCTCTCCTGTGAGTCCAGTTTTAGATTCCGATGCTTCACTTCAGGTTTACTGTATACCTTGGCCCATCTTATTGACGATGAAGCACAGAAATTGCATCCGATTTTAATACAAAGGACACAATGCCAACTTACGTACAAGAGGACTGACACTCTAACTATCTATGATTTGAACCACTCCTGTGAGTCCAGTTTTAGTTTCCGATGCTTCACTTCAGGTTTACTGTATCCCAAGGACCTTCTTATTGACGATGAAACACCGAAATTGCATCCGAATTTAATACAAAAGTCACCATGTCGACTTAAGTACAAGAGGACTGACACTCTAACTTTCTATGATTTGAACCTATCCTGTGAGTCCAGTTTTAGAGTCTGATGTTTCACTTCAGGTTTACTGTATCCCTTGGACCTTCTTATTGACGATGAAGCACAGAAATTGCACCCGAATTTAATACAAAAGTCACAATGCCGACTTAAGTACAAAAGGACTGACACTCTAACTTTCTGTGATTTGAACCTCTCCTGTGAGTCCAGTTTTCGATTCCGATGCTTCACTTCAGGTTTACTGTATCCCTTGGACTTTCTTATTGACGATGAAACACAGAAATTGCATCCGAATTAAATACAAAAGTCACAATGCCGACTTAAGTACAAGTGGACTGACACTCTAACTTTCTTTGATTTGAACCTCCCCTGTGAGGCCAGTTTTAGATTCTGATGCTTCACTTCAGGTTTACTGTATCCCTTGGACCTTCTTATTGACGATGAATCACAGAAATTGCATCCGACTTTAATACAAAGGTCACAATGCCGACTTAAGTACAAATGGACTGACACTCTAACTTTCTATGATTTTAACCTCTCCTGTGAGTCCAGTTTTAGATTCCGATGCTTCACTTCAGGTTAACTGTATCCCTTGGACCTTCTTAGTGACGACGAAACACATAAATTGCATCCGAATTTAATACAAAAGTCCCATTGCCGACTGAAGTACAAGAGGACTGACACTCTAACTTTCTATGGTTTGAACCTCTCCTGTGAGTCCGGTTTTAGATTCCGATGCTTCACATCTGGTTTACTGCATCCCTTGGACCTTCTTATTGACGATGAAACACAGAAATTGCATCCGAATTTAATACAAAAGTCACAATGCCGACTTAAGTACAAAAGAACTGACACTCTAACTTTCTATGATATGAACCCCTCCTGTGAGTCCAGTTTTAGATTCCGATACTTCACTTCAGGTTTACTGTATCCCTTGGACCTTCTTATTGACGATGAAGCACAGAAATTGCATTCGAATGTAATACAAAAGTCACAATGCCGACATTACTACAAGAGGACTGACACTCTAACTTTCTATGCTTTGAACCTCTCCTGTGAGTCCAGTTTTAGACTCTGATGCTTCACTTCAGGTTTACTGTATCCCTTGGACCTTCTTATTGACGATGAAGCACAGAAATTGCATCCGAATTTAATACAAAAGTCACAATGCCGACTTAACTACAAATGGACTGACACTCTAACTTTCTGTGATTTCAACCTCTCCTGTGAGTCCAGTTTTAGATTTCGATGCTTCACTTCAGGTTTACTGTATCCCTTGGACCTTCTTATTGACGATGAAACACAGAAATTGCATTCGAATTTAATACAAAATTTACAGTGCCGACTTAAGTACAAGCGGACTGACACTCTCACTTTCTATGATTTGAACTTCTCTTGTTAGTCCAGTTTTAGATTCCGATACTTCACTTCAGGTTTACTGTATCCCTTGGTCCTTCTTATTGACGATGAAACACTGAAATTGCATTCGAATTTAATACAAGAGTCACAATGCCGACTTAAGTACGAGAGGACTGACACTCTAAGTTTCTATGATTTGAACCTCTCCTGTGAGTCCAGTTTTAGATTCCGATGCATCACTTCAGGTTTACTGCATCCCTTGGACCTTCTTATTGACGATGAAACACAGATATTGCATCCGAATTTAATACAATAGTCACAATGCCGACTTAAGTACAAGCGGACTGACACTCTTAATTTCTATGATTTGAACCTCTCCTGTGACTCCAGTTTTCGATTCCGATGCTTCACTTCAGGTTTACTGTATCCCTTGGACCTTCTTATTGACGATGAAACACAGAAATTGCATCCGAATTTAATAGAAAAGCCACAATGCCGATTTAAGTGCAAGAAAACTGACACTCTAACTTTCTATGATTATAACCTCTCCTGTGAGTCCAGTTTTAGATTCCAATGCTTCACTTCAGGTTTACTGCATCCCTTGGACTTTCTTATTGACGATGAAACACAGAAATTGCATCCGAATTTAATACAAAAGTCACAATGCCGACTTAAGTAGAAGAGGACTGAAACTCTAACTTTCTATGATTTGAACCTCTCCTGTAAGTCCAGTTTTAGATTCCGATGCTTCACTTCAGATTTACTGTATCCCTTGGACCTTCTTATTAACGATGAAACACAGAAATTGCATCCGAATGTAGTACAAAAGGCACAATGCCGCCTTAAGTACAAGCGGACTGACACTCTAACTTTCTATGGTTCGAACCCCTCCTGTGAGTCCAGTTTTAGATTCCGATACTTCACTTCAGGTTTACTGTATCCCTTGGACCTTCTTATTGACGATGAAACACAGAAATTGCATACGAATTTAATACAAAAGTCACAATGCCGACTTAAGTACAAGAGAACTGACACTCTAACTTTCTATGATTTGAACCTCTCCTGTGAGTCCAGTTTTAGATTCCGATGTTTCACTTCTAGTTTACTGTATCCCTTGGACCTTCTTATTGACGATGAAGCACAGAAATTGCATACGAATGTAATACAAAAGTCACAATGCCGACCTTAGTCTCCTGTGAGTCCAGTTTTGAATTCCGATGCTTCACTTCAGGTTTATTGTATCCCTTGGACCATCTTATTGACGATGAAGCACAGAAATTGCATCCGAATTTAATACAAAAGTCACAATGCCGATTTAAGTACAAGAGGACTGCCACTCTAACTTTCTGTGATTTGAACCTCTCCTGTGAGTCCAGTTTTCGGTTCCGATGCTTCACTTCAGGTTTACTGCATCCCTTGGACCTTCTTATTAACGATGAAACACAGAAATTGCATTTAAATTTAATACAAAATTCACAATGCCGACTTAAGTACAAATGAACTGACACTCTAACTTTCTATGATTTGAACCCCTCCCGTGAGACCAGTTTTAGATTCCGATACTACACTTCAGGTTTACTGTATCCCTTGGACCTTCTTATTGACGATGAAACACAGAAATTGCATCCGAAATTGATACAAAAGTCACAATGCCGACTTAAGTACAAGAGGACCGACATTCTAAATTTCTATGATTTGAACCTCTCCTGTGAGTCCAGTTTTAGTTTCCAATGCTTCACTTCAGGTTTACTGTATCCCTTGGACCTTCTTATTGACGATGAAACACAGAAATTGCATCCGAATTTAATACAAAAGTCACAATGCCGACTTAAGTACAAGAGGACTGACACTCTAACTTTCTATGATTTGAACCTCTCCTGTGAGGCCAGTTTTAGATTCTGATGCTTCACTTCAGGTTTACTGTATCCCTTGGACCCTCTTATTGACGATGAATCACAGAAATTGCATCCAACTTTAATACAAAAGTCACAATGCCGACTTAAGTACAAATGGACTGACACTCTAACTTTCTATGATTTTAATCTCTCCTGTGAGTCCAGTTTTAGATTCCGATGGTTCACTTCAGGTTAACTGTATCCCTTGGACCTTCTTATTGACGACGAAACACAGAAATTGCATCCGAATTTAATACAAAAGTCTCATTGCCGACTTAAGTACAAGAGGACTGACACTCTAACTTTCTATGGTTTGAACCTCTCCTGTGAGTCCGGTTTTAGATTCCGATGCTTCACATCTGGTTTACTGCATCCCTTGGACCTTCTTATTGACGATGAAACACAGAAATTGCATCCGAATTTAATACAAAAGTCACAATGCCGACTTAAGTACAAAAGAACTGACACTCTAACTTTCTATGATATGAACCCCTCCTGTGAGTCCAGTTTTAGATTCCGATACTTCACTTCAGGTTTACTGTATCCCTTGGACCTTCTTATTGACGATGAAGCACAGAAATTGCATTCGAATGTAATACAAAAGTCACAATGCCGACATTACTACAAGAGGACTGACACTTTAACTTTCTATGCTTTGAACCTCTCCTGTGAGTGCAGTTTTAGACTCTGATGCTTCACTTCAGGTTTACTGTATCCCTTGGACCTTCTTATTGACGATGAAACACAGAAATTGCATCCGAATTTAATACAAAAGTCACAATGCCGACTTAACTACAAATGGACTGACACTCTAACTTTCTGTGATTTCAACCTCTCCTGTGAGTCCAGTTTTAGATTTCGATGCTTCACTTCAGGTTTACTGTATCCCTTGGACCTTCTTATTGACGATGAAACACAGAAATTGCATTCGAATTTAATACAAAATTCACAATGCCGACTTAAGTACAAGCGGACTGACACTCTCACTTTCTATGATTTGAACCTCTCCTGTGAGTCCAGTTTTAGATTCCGATGCTTCACTTCAGGTTTACTGTATCCCTTGGTCCTTCTTATTGACGATGAAACACTGAAATTGCATTCGAATTTTACAAGAGTCACAATGCCGACTTAAGTACGAGAGGACTGACACTCTAAGTTTCTATGATTTGAACCTCTCCTGTGAGTCCAGTTTTAGATTCCGATGCATCACTTCAGGTTTACTGCATCCCAAGGACCTTCTTATTGACGATGAAACACAGATATTGCATCCGAATTTAATGCAATAGTCACAATGCCGACTTAAGTACAAGCGGACTGACACTCTTAATTTCTATGATTTGAACCTCTCCTGTGACTCCAGTTTTCGATTCCGATGCTTCACTTCAGGTTTACTGTATCCCTTGGACCTTCTTATTGACGATGAAACACAGAAATTGCATCCGAATTTAATAGAAAAGCCACAATGCCGATTTAAGTTCAGGAAGACTGACACTCTAACTTTCTATGATTATAACCTCTCCTGTGAGTCCAGTTTTAGATTCCAATGCTTCACTTCAGGTTTACTGCATCCCTTGGACTTTCTTATTGACGATGAAACACAGAAATTGCATCCGAATTTAATACAAAAGTCACAATGCCGACATAAGTACAAGAGGATTGAAACTCTAACTTTCTATGATTTGAACCTCTCCTGTAAGTCCAGTTTTAGATTCCGATGCTTCACTTCAGATTTACTGTATCCCTTGGACCTTCTTATTAACGATGAAACACAGAAATTGCATCCGAATGTAGTACAAAAGGCACAATGCCGCCTTCAGTACAAGCGGACTGACACTCTAACTTTCTATGGTTTGAACCCCTCCTGTGAGTCCAGTTTTAGATTCCGATACTTCACTTCAGGTTTACTGTATCCCTTGGACCTTCTTATTGACGATGAAACACAGAAATTGCATACGAATTTAATACAAAAGTCACAATGCCGACTTAAGTACAAGAGAACTGACACTCTAACTTTCTATGATTTGAACCTCTCCTGTGAGTCCAGTTTTAGATTCCGATGTTTCACTTCTAGTTTACTGTATCCCTTGGACCATCTTATTGACGATGAAGCACAGAAATTGCATCCGAACTTAATACAAAAGTCACAATGCCGATTTAAGTACAAGAGGACTGCCACTCTAACTTTCTGTGATTTGAACCTCTCCTGTGAGTCCAGTTTTCGATTCCGATGCTTCACTTCAGGTTTACTGCATCCCTTGGACCTTCTTATTAACGATGAAACACAGAAATTGCATCCGAAATTAATACAAAGGTCACAATGCCGACTTAAGTACAAAAGAACTGACACTCTAACTTTCTATGATTTGAACCCCTCCTGTGAGACCAGTTTTAGATTCCGATACTTCACTTCAGGTTTACTGTATCCCTTGGACCTTCTTATTGACGATGAAACACAGAAATTGCATCCGAAATTGATACAAAAGTCACAATGCCGACTTAAGTACAAGAGGACCGACATTCTAACTTTCTATGATTTGAACCTCTCCTGTGAGTCCAGTTTTAGTTTCCGATGCTTCACTTCAGGTTTACTGTATCCCTTGGACCTTCTTATTGACGATGAAACACAGAAATTGCATCCGAATTTAATACAAAAGTCACAATGCCGACTTAAGTACAAGAGGACTGACACTCTAACTTTCTATGATTTTAACCTCTCCTGTGAGTCCAGTTTTAGATTCCGATGGTTCACTTCAGGTTAACTGTATCCCTTGGACCTTCTTATTGACGACGAAACACAGAAATTGCATCCGAATTTAATACAAAAGTCTCATTGCCGACTTAAGTACAAGAGGACTGACACTCTAACTTTCTATGGTTTGAACCTCTCCTGTGAGTCCAGTTTTAGATTCCGATGCTTCACTTCTGGTTTACTGCATCTCTTGGACCTTCTTATTGACGATGAAACACAGAAATTGCATCCGAATTTAATACAAAAGTCACTATGCCGACTTAAGTACAAAAGAACTGACACTCTAAGTTTCTATGATTTTAACCCCTCCTGTGAGTCCAGTTTCAGATTCCGATACTTCACTTCAGGTTTACTGTATCCCTTGGACCTTCTTATTGACGATGAAACACAGAAATTGCATTCGAATTTAATACAAAATTCACAATGCCGACTTAAGTACAAGCGGACTGACTCTCTCACTTTCTATGATTTTAACCTCTCCTGTGAGTCCAGTTCTAGATTCCGATGCTTCACTTCAGGTTTACTGTATTCCTTGGACCTTCTTATTGACGATGAAACACAGAAATTGCATCCGAATTTAATACAAAAGTCACAATGCCGACTTAAGTACAAGAGGAGTGACACTAACTTTCTATGATTTGAACCTCTTCTGTGAGTCCAGTTTTACATTCCGATGCTTCACTTCAGGTTTACTGTATCCCTTGGACCTTCTTATTGACGATGAAGCACAGATATTGCATTCGAATTTAATACAAAAGTCACAGTGCCGACTTAAGTACAAGAGGACTGACACTCTAACTTTCTATGATTTGAACCTCTCCTGTGAGTCCAGTTTTTGATTCCGATGCTGCACTTCAGGTTTAGTGTATCCATTGGACCTTCTTATTGACGACGAAACACAGAAATTGCATCCGAATTTAATACAATGGTCACAATGCCGACTTAAGTACAAGCGGACTGACACTCTCACTTTCTATTATTTGAACCTCTCCTGTGAGTCCAGATTTCGATTCCGATGCTTCAGTTCAGGTTTACTGTATCCCTTGGACCTTCATATTGGCGATGAAACACAGAAATTGCATCCGAATTTAATACAAAATTCACAATGCCGATTTAAGTACAAGAGGACTGACACTCTCAATTTCTATGATTTGAACCTCCACTGTGAGTCCTGTTTTAGATCCCGATGCTTCACTTCAGGTTTACTGTATCCCTTGGACCTTCTTATTGACGATGAAACACAGAAATTGCATCCGAATTTAATACAAAAGTCACAATGCCGACTTAAGTACAAAAGAACTGACACTCTAACTTTCTATGATTTGAACCCCTCCTATGAGTCCAGTTTTAGATTCCGATGCTAAACTTCGGGTTTACTGTGTCCCGTAGTTCTACGTATTGACGATGAAACACAGATATTGCATCCGAATTAAATACAAAAGGCACAATGCCGACTTAAGTACAAGAGGACCAACTCTCTTCCTTTCTATGATTTGATACTCTCCTGTGAGTCCAGTTTTAGATTCCGATTCTTCACTTCAGGTTTACTGTATCCCTTGGACCTTCTTATTGACGATGAAGCACAGAAATTGCATCCGAATTTAATACAAAAGTCACAATGCCGACTTATTTAGAAATGGACTGACACTCTAACTTTCTGTGATTTGAACCTCTCCTGTGAGTCCAGTTTTAGATTTCGATGCTTCACTTCAGGTTTACTGTATCCCTTGGACCTTCTTATTGACGATGAAACACAGAAATTGCATTTGAATTTAATACAAAATTCACAATGCCGACTTAAGTACAAGCGGACTGACACTCTCACTTTCTATGATTTGAACCTCTCCTGTGAGTCCAGTTTTAGATTCCGAAGCTTCACTTCAGGTTTACTGTATCCCTTGGTCCTTCTTATTGACGATGAAACACTGAAATTGCATTCGAATTTATTACAAGAGTCACAATGCCGACTTAAGTACGAGAGGACTGACACTCTAAGTTTCTATGATTTGAACCTCTCCTGTGAGTCCAGTTTTAGATTCCGATGCATCACTTCAGGTTTACTGCATCCCTTGGACCTTCTTATTGACGATGAAACACAGATATTGCATCCGAATTTAATACAATAGTCACAATGCCGACTTAAGTACAAGCGGACTGACACTCTTACTTTCTATGATTTGATCCTCTCCTGTGACTTTAGTTTTCGATTCCGATGCTTCACTTCAGGTTTACTGTATCCCTTGGACCTTCTTATTGACGATGAAACACAGAAATTGCATCCGAATTTAATAGAAAAGCCACAATACCGATTTAAGTGCAAGAAGACTGACACTCTCACTTTCTATGATTATAACCTCTCCTGTGAGTCCAGTTTTAGATTCCGATGCTTCACTTCAGGTTTACTGTATCCCTTGGATTTTCTTATTGACGATGAAACACAGAAATTGCATCCGAATTTAATACAAAAGTCACAATGCCGACTTAAGTACAAGAGGACTGAAACTCTAACTTTCTATGATTTGAACCTCTCCTGTGAGTCCAGCTTTAGATTCCGATGCTTCACTTCAGGTTTACTGTATACCTTGGACCATCTTCTTGACGATGAAGCACAGAAATTGCATCCGAATTTAATACAAAGGGCACAATGCCGACTTACGTACAAGAGGACTGACACTCTAACTTTCTATGACTTGAACCTCTCCTGTGAGTCCAGTTTTAGATTCCGATGCTTCACTTCAGGTTTACTGTATCCCTTGGACCTTCTCATTGACTATGAAACACAGAAATTGCATCCGAATTTAATACAAAAGTCTCATTGCCGACTTAAGTACAAGAGGACTGACACTCTAACTTTCTATGATTTGAACCTCTCCTGTGAGGCCAGTTTTAGATTCCGATGCTTCACTTCAGGTTTACTGCATTCCTTGGACCTTCTTATTGACGATTAAACACAGAAATTGCATCCGAATTTAATACAAAAGTCACAATGCCGACTTAAGTACAAAAGAACTGACACTCGAACCTTTTATGAATTGAACCCCTCCTGTGAGTCCAGTTTTAGATTCAGATACTTTACTTCAGGTTTACTGTATCCCTTGGACCTTGTTATTGACGATGAAACACAGAAATTGCATCCGAATTTGATACAAAAGTCACAATGCCGACTTAAGTACAAAAGGACTGACACTCTAACTTTCTATGATTTGAACCTCTCCTGTGAGTCCAGTTTTAGATTCCGATGCTTCACTTCAGGTTTACTGAATCCCTTGGACCTTCTTATTGACGATGATACACAGAAGTTGCATCCTAATTTAATACAAAAGTCACAATGCCGACTTAAGTACAAAAGGACTGACACTCTAACTTTCTGTGATTTGAACTTCTCCTGTGAGTCCAGTTTTCGATTACGATGCTTCACTTCAGGTTTACAGTATCCCTTGGACCTTCTTATTAACGATGAAACACAGAAATTGCATCCGACTTTAATACAAAAGTCACAATGCCGACTTAAGTACAAAAGGACTGACACTCTAACTTTCTATAATTTGAACCTCTCCTGTGAGTCCAGTTTTAGATTCCGATGCTTCACTTCAGGTTTACAGTATCCCTTGGACCATCTTATTAACGATGAAACACAGAAATTGCATCCGAATTTAGTACAAAAGGCACAACGCCGACTTAAGTACAAGAAGACTGACACTCTTTCTTTCTATGATTTGAAACTCTCCTGTGAGTCCAGTTTTAGATTCCGATGCTTCACTTCAGGTTTACTGTATACCTTGGACCATCTTCTTGACGATGAAGCACAGAAATTGCATCCGAATTTAATACAAAGGGCACAATGCCGACTTACGTACAAGAGGACTGACACTCTAACTTTCTATGACTTGAACCTCTCCTGTGAGTCCAGTTTTAGATTCCGATGCTTCACTTCAGGTTTACTGTATCCCTTGGACCTTCTCATTGACGATGAAACACAGAAATTGCATCCGAATTTAATACAAAAGTCTCATTGCCGACTTAAGTACAAGAGGACTGACACTCTAACTTTCTATGATTTGAACCCACCTGTGAGGCCTGTTTTAGATTTCGATGCTTCACTTCAGGTTTACTGCATCCCTTGGACCTTCTTATTGACGATGAAACACAGAAATTGCATCCGAATTTAATACAAAAGTCACAATGCCGACTTAAGTACAAAAGAACTGACACTCGAACTTTTTATGAATTGAACCCCTCCTGTGAGTCCAGTTTTAGATTCAGATACTTCACTTCAGGTTTACTGTATCCCTTGGACCTTGTTATTGATGGTGAAACACAGAAATTGCATCCGAATTTGATACAAAAGTCACAATGCCGACTTAAGTACAAGAGGACTGACACTCTAACTTTCTATGATTTGAACCTCTCCTGTGAGTCCAGTTTTAGATTCCGATGCTTCACTTCAGGTTTACTGTATTCCTTGGACCTTCTTATTGACGATGAAACACAGAAATTGCATCCGAATTTAATACAAAAGTCACAATGCCGACTTAAGTACAAGAGGACTGACACTCTAACTTTTTATGATTTGAACCTCTCCTGTTAATCCAGTTTTAGATTCCGATGCTTCACTTCAGGTTTACTGTGTCCCTTGGACCTTCTTATTGACGATGAAGCACAGAAATTGCATCCGAATTTAATACAAAAGTCACAATGCCGACTTAAGTACAAGACGACTGACACTCTAACTTTCTGTGATTTGAACCTCTCCTGTGAGTCCAGTTTTCGATTCCGATGCTTCACTTCAGGTTTACTGTATCCCTTGGACCTTCTTATTGACGATGAAACACAGAAATTGCATCCGCATTTAATTCAAAAGTCACAATGCCGACTTAAGCACAAAAGAACTGACACTCTAAGTTTCTATGATTTGAACCACTCCTGTGAGTCCAGTTTTAGATTCCGATACTTCACTTCAGGTTTACTGTATCCCTTGGACCTTCTTATTGACGATGAAACACAGAAATTGCATCCGAATTTGATACCAAGTCAAAATGCCGACTTAAGTACAAGAGGACTGACACTCTAACTTTCTATGATTTGAAACTCTCCTGTGAGTCCGGTTTTAGATTCCGATGCTTCATTTCAGGTTTACTGTATAACTTGGACCTTCGTATTGACGATGAAACACAGAAATTGCATCCGAACTTAAAACAAAATTCACAATGCCCACTTAAGTACAAGCGGACTGACACTCTCACTTTCTATGATTTTAACCTCTCCTGTGAGTCCAGTTTTAGATTCCAAAGCTTCACTTCAGGTTTACTGTATTCCTTGGACCTTCTTATTGACGATGAAATACAGAAATTGCATCCGAATTTAATACAAAAGTCACAATGCCGACTTAAGTACAAGAGGACTGACACTCTAACTTTCTATGATTTGAACCTCTCCTGTGAGTCCAGTTTTAGATTCTGATGCTTCACTTCAGTTTCACTGTTTCCCTTGGAACTTCTTATTGACGATGAAGCACAGAAATTGCATCCGAATCGAATACAAAAGTCACAACGCCGACTTAAGTACAAGAGGACCTACACTCTAACTTTCTGAGATTTGAACCTCTCCTGTGAGTCCAGTTTTCGATTCCGATGCTTCACTTCAGGTTTACTGTATCCATTGGACCTTCTTATTGACGATGAACACAGAAATTGCATCCGAATTTAATACAATAGTCACAATGCCAACTTCAGTACAAGCGGGCTGACACTCTCACTTTCTATGATTTGAACATCTCCTGTGAGTCCAGATTTCGATTCCAACGCTTCACTTCAGGTTTACTGTATCCCTTGGACCTTCTTATTGACGATGAAACACAGAAATTGCATCCGAATTTAATAGAAAAGGCACAATGCTGATTTAAGTACAAGTAGACTGACACCCTATATTTCTATGATTTGAACATCTCCTGTGAGTCCAGTTTTAGATTCCGATGCTTCACCTCAGGTTTACTGTATCCCTTGGACCTTCTTATTGACGATGAAATACAGAAATTGCATCCGAATTTGATACCAAGTCACAATGCCGACTTAAGTACAAGAGGACTGACACTCTAACTTTCTATGATTTGAAACTCTCCTGTGAGTCCAGTTTTAGATTCCGATGCTTCACTTCAGGTTTACTGTATAACTTGGACCTTCTTATTGACGATGAAACACAGAAATTGCATCCGAACTTAATACAAAATTCACAATGCCGACTTAAGTACAAGCGGACTGGCACTCTCACTTTCTATGATTTTAACCTCTCCTGTGAGTCCAGTTTTAGATTCCAAAGCTTCACTTCAGGTTTACTGTATTCCTTGGACCTTCTTATTGACGATGAAACACAGAAATTGCATCCGAAATTAATACAAAAGTCACAATGCCGACTCAAGTACAAGAGGACTGACACTCTAACTTTCTATGATTTGAACCTCTCCTGTGAGTCCAGTTTTAGATTCCGATGCTTCACTTCAGGTTTACTGTATCCCTTGGACCTTCTTATTGACGATGAAGCACAGAAATTGCATCCGAATTTAATATAAAAGTCACAATGCCGACTTATGTACAAGACGACTGACACTGTAACTTTCTGTGATTTGAACCTCTCCTGTGAGTCCAGTTTTCGATTCCGATGCTTCACTTCAGGTTTACTGTATCCACTGGACCTTCTTATTGACGATGAAACACAGAAATTGCATCCGAATTTAATACTATAGTCACAATGCCAACTAGAGTACAAGCGGACTGACACTCTCACTTTCTATGATTTGAACCTCTCCTGTGAGTCCAGATTTCGATTCCGATGCTTCACTTTAGGTTTACTGTATCCCTTGGACCTTCTTATTAACGATGAAACACAGAAATTACATCCGAATTTAATAGAAAAGGCACAATGCTGACTTAAGCACAAGAAGACTGGCACCCTATATTTCTATGATTTGAACCTCTCCTGTGAGTCCAGTTTTACATTCCGATGCTTCACTTCAGGTTTACTGTATCCCTTGGACCGTCTTATTAAACTTGAACCACAGAAATTGCATCCGAATTTAATACAAAAGGCACACTGCCGACTTAAGTTCAAGAGGACTGACACTCTAACTTTTTATGATTTGAACCGCTCCTGTGAGCCCAGTTTTAGATTCCAATACTTCACTTCAGGTTTACGGTATCCCTTGGACCTTCTTATTGACGATGAAGCACAGAAATTGCATCCGAATTTAATACAAAAGTCACAATGCCGACTTCAGTACAAGAGGACTGACACTCTAACTTTCTGTGATTTGAACCTCTCCTGTGAGTCCAGTTTTCGATTCCGATGCTTCACTTCAGGTTTACTGTATCCCTTGGACCTTCTTATTGACGATGAAACACAGAAATTGCATCCGAATTTAATACAATAGTCACAATGCGAACTTAAGTACAAGCGGACTGACACTCTCACTTTCTATGATTTTAACCTCTCCTGTGAGTCCAGTTTTAGAATCCGATGCTTCACTTCAGGTTTACTGTATCCCTTGGACCTTCTTATTGACGATGAAGCACAGAAATTGCATCCGAATCGAATACAAAAGTCACAACGCCGACTTAAGTACAAGAGGACCTACACTCTAACTTTCTGAGATTTGGACCTCTCCTGTGAGTCCAGTTTTCGATTCCGTTGCTTCACTTCAGGTTTACTGTATCCATTGGACCTTCTTATTGACGATGAAACACAGAAATTGCATCCGAATTTAATACAATAGTCACAATGCCAACTTCAGTACAAGCGGGCTGACACTCTCACTTTCTATGATTTGAACATCTCCTGTGAGTCCAGATTTCGATTCCGACGCTTCACTTCAGGTTTACTGTATCCCTTGGACCTTCTTATTGACGATGAAACACAGAAATAGCATCCGAATTTAATAGAAAAGGCACAATGCTGATTTAAGTACAAGAAGACTGACACCCTATATTTCTATGATTTGAACATCTCCTGTGAGTCCAGTTTTAGATTCCGATGCGTCACCTCAGGTTTACTGTATCCCTTGGACCTTCTTATTGACGATGAAATACAGAAATTGCATCCGAATTTAATACAAAAGTCGCAATGCCGTCTTATGTACAAGAGGACTGACACTCTAAATTTCTATGATTTGTACCTCTCCTCTGAGTCCAGTTTTCGATTCCGATGCTTCACTTCAAGTTTACTGTATCCCTTGGACCTTCTTATTGACGATGATGCACAGAAATTGCATCCGAATGTAATACAAAAGTCACAATGCCGACTTAAGTACAAGAGGACTGACACTCTAACTTTCTGTGATTTAAACCTCTCCTGTGAGTCCAGTTTTCGATTCCGATGCTTCACTTCAGGTTTACTGTATCCCTTGGACCTTCTTATTGACGATGAAACACAGAAATTGCATCCGAATTTAATACAATAGTCACAATGCTAACTTAAGTACAAGCGGACTGACACTCTCATTTTCTATGATTTGAACCTCTACTGTGAGCCCAGTTTTCGATTCCGATGCTTCACTTCAGGTTTACTGTATCCCTTGGACGTTCTTATTGATGATGAAACACAGAAATTGCATCCGAATTTAATAGAAAAGCTACAATGCCGACCTAAGTACAAGAAGACTGACACTCTAATTTACTATGATTTTAACGTCTCCTGTGAGTCAACTTTTAGATTCCGATGCTTCACTTCAGGTTTACTGTATTCTTTGGACCTGCTTATTGGCGATGAAACACAGAAATTGCATTCGAATTTAATACAAAAGTCTCAATGCCGACTTAAGTACAACAGGACTGACACCCTAAATTTCTATGATTTGAACCTCTCCTGTGAGTCCAGTTTTCGATTCCGATGCTTCACTTCAGGTTTACTGTACCCCTTGGACCTTCTCATTGACGATGAAACACAAAAATTGCATCCGAGTTTAATACAAAAGTCTCATTGCCGACTGAAGTACAAGAGGACTGACACTATAACTTTCTATGATTTGAACCTCTCCTGTGAGTCCAGTTTTAGATTCCGATGCTTCACTTCAGGTTTACTGCATCCCTTGGACCTTCTTATTGACGATGAAACACAGAAATTGCTTCCGAATTTAATACAAAAGTCACAATGCCGACTTAAGTACAAAAGAACTGACACTTTAACTTTGTATGATTTGAACCACTCCTTTGAGTCCAGTTTTAGATTCCGATACTTCACTTCAGTTTTTCTGTATCCCTAGGACCTTCTTTTTGACGATGAAACACAGAAATTGCATCCGAATTTAATACAAAATTTACAATGCCGACTTAAGTGCAAGCGGACTGACACTCTCACTTTCTATGATTTTAACCTCTCCTGTGAGTCCAGTTTTAGAATCCGATGCTTCACTTCAGGTTTACTGTATTCCTTGGACCTTCTTATTGACGATGAAATACAGAAATTGCATCCGAATTTAATACAAAAGTCACAATGCCGACTTAAGTACAAGAGGACTGACACTCTAACTTTCTATGATTTGAACCTCTCCTGTGAGTCCAGTTTTAGATTCCGATGCTTCACTTCAGGTTCACTGTATCCCTTGGACCTTCTTATTGACGATGAAGCACAGAAATTGCATCCGAATCGAATACAAAAGTCACAACGCCGACTTAAGTACAAGAGGACCTACACTCTAACTTTCTGAGATTTGAACCTCTCCTGTGAGTCCAGTTTTCGATTCCGATGCTTCACTTCAGGTTTACTGTATCCATTGGACCTTCTTATTGACGATGAAAAACAGAAATTGCATCCGAATTTAATACAATAGTCACAATGCCAACTTCAGTACAAGCGGGCTGACACTCTCACTTTCTATGATTTGAACATCTCCTGTGAGTCCAGATTTCGATTCCGACGCTTCACTTCAGGTTTACTGTATCCCTTGGACATTCTTATTGACGATGAAACACAGAAATTGCATCCGAATTTAATAGAAAAGGCACAATGCCGACTTAAGTACAAGAAGACTGACACCCTATATTTCTATGATTTGAACATCTCCTGTGAGTCCAGTTTCAGATTCCGATGCTTCACCTCAGGTTTACTGTATCCCTTTGACCTTCTTATTGACGATGAAATACAGAAATTGCATCCGAATTTGATACCAAGTCACAATGCCGACTTAAGTACAAGAGGACTGACACTCTAACTTTCTATGATTTGAAACTCTCCTGTGAGTCCAGTTTTGGATTCCGATGCTTCACTTCAGGTTTACTGTTAACTTGGACCTTCTTATTGACGATGAAACACAGAAATTGCATCCGAACTTAATACAAAATTCACAATGCCGACTTAAGTACAAGCGGACTGACACTCTCACTTTCTATGATTTCAACTTCTCCTGTGAGTCCAGTTTTAGATTCCAAAGCTTCACTTCAGGTTTACTGTATTCCTTGGACCTTCTTATTGACGATGAAACACAGAAATTGCATCCGAAATTAATACAAAAGTCACAATGCCGACTTAAGTACAAGAGGACTGACACTCTAACTTTCTATGATTTGAACCTCTCCTGTGAGTCCAGTTTTAGATTCCGATGCTTCACTTCAGGTTTACTGTATCCCTTGGACCTTCTTATTGACGATGAAGCACAGAAATTGCATCCGAATTTAATATAAAAGTCACAATGCCGACTTATGTACAAGACGACTGACACTGTAACTTTCTGTGATTTGAACCTCTCCTGTGAGTCCAGTTTTCGATTCCGATGCTTCACTTCAGGTTTACTGTGTCCATTGGAACTTCTTATTGACGATGAAACACAGAAATTGCATCCGAATTTAATACTATAGTCACAATGCCAACTAGAGTACAAGCGGACTGACACTCTCACTTTCTATGATTTGAACCTCTCCTGTGAGTCCAGATTTCGATTCCGATGCTTCACTTTAGGTTTACTGTATCCCTTGGACCTTCTTATTGACGATGAAACACAGAAATTACATCCGAATTTAATAGAAAAGGCACAATGCTGACTTAAGCACAAGAAGACTGGCACCCTATGTTTCTATGATTTGAACCTCTCCTGTGAGTCCAGTTTTAGATTCCGATGCTTCACTTCAGGTTTACTGTATCCCTTGGACCTTCGTATTGACGATGAAACACAGAAATTGCATCCGAATTTAATACAAAAGCACAATGCTGACTTAAGTACAAGAGGACTGACACTCTAACTTTCCATGATTTGAACCTCTCCTTTGAGTCCAGTTTTACATTCCGATGCTTCACTTCAGGTTTACTGTATCCCTTGGACCTTCTTATTAACCATGAACCACAGAAATTGCATCCGAATTTAATACAAAAGGCACAATGCCGACTTAAGTTCAAGAGGACTGACACTCTAACTTTTTATGATTTGAACCGCTCCTGTGAGTCCAGTTTTAGATTCCGATATTTCACTTCAGGTTTACTGTACCCCTTGGACCGTCTTATTAACGATGAAACACAGAAATAGCATCCGAATTTAATACAAAAAGCACAATGCTTACTTAAGTACAAGAGGACTGACACTCTAACTTTCTATGATTTGAACCTCTCCTGTGAGTCCAGTTTTAGTTTCCGATGCTTCACTTCAGGTTTACTGTATCCCTTGGACCTTCTTATTAACCATGAACCACAGAAATTGCATCCGAATTTAATACAAAAGTCTCAATGCCGACTTAAGTACAACAGGACTGACACTCTAAATTTCTATGGTTTGAACTTCTCCTGTGAGTCCAGTTTTCGATTCCGATGCTTCACTTCAGGTTTACTGCATCCCTTGGACCTTCTTATTGGCGATGAAACACAGAAATTGCGTCCGAATTTAATACAAAAGTCACAATACCGACTTAAGTACAAAAGAACTGACACTCTAACTTTCTATGATTTGAATCCCTCCTGTGAGTCCAGTTTTAGATTCCGATGCTTCACTTCAGGTTTACTGTATCCCTTGGACCTTCTTATTGACGATGAAACACAGAAATTGCATCCGAATTTAATACAATAGTCACAATGCCAACTTCAGTACAAATGGACTGACACTCTCACTTTCTATGATTCGAACCTCTCCTGTGAGTCCAGATTTCGATTCCGATGCTTCACTTCAGGTTTACTGTATCTCTTGGACCTTCTTATTGACGATGAAACACTGAAATTGCATCCGAATTTAATAGAAAAGGCACAATGCTGATTTAAGTACAAGAAGACTGACACCCTATATTTCTATGATTTGAACCTCTCCTGTGAGTCCAGTTTTAGATTCCGATGCTTCACCTCAGGTTTACTGTATCCCTTGGACCTTCTTATTGGCGATGAAACACAGAAATTGCATTCGAATTTAATACAAAAGTCGCAATGCCGTCTTATGTACAAGAGGACTGACACTCTAAATTTCTATGATTTGAACCTCTCCTGTGAGTCCAGTTTTCGATCCCGATGCTTCACTTCAGGTTTACTGTATCCCTTGGACCTTCTTATTGACGATGAAACACAGAAATTGCATCCGAATTTAATACAAAATTCACAATGCCGACTTAAGTACAAGAGAACTGACACTCTAGCTTTCTATGATTTGAACCCCTCCTGTGAGTCCAGTTTTAGATTCCGATATTTCACTTCAGGTTTGCTGTACCCCTTGGACCATCTTATTAACGATGAAACACAGAAATAGCATCCGAATTTAATACAAAAAGCACAATGCTGACTTAAGTACAAGAGGACTGACACTCTAACTTTCTATGATTTGAACCTCTCCTGTGAGTCCAGTTTTAGTTTCCGATGCTTCACTTCAGGTTTACTGTATCCCTTGGACCTTCTTATTAACCATGAACCACAGAAATTGCATCCGAATTTAATACAAAAGTCTCAATGCCGACTTAAGTGCAACAGGACTGACATTCTAAATTACTATGATTTGAACCTCTCCTGTGAGTCCAGTTTTCGATTCTGATGCTTCACTTCAGGTTTACTGCATCCCTTGGACCTTCTTATTGACGATGAAACACAGAAATTGCGTCCGAATTTAATACAAAAGTCACAATGCCGACTTAAGTACAAAAGAACTGACACTCTAACTTTCTATGATATGAATCCCTCCTGTGAGTCCAGTTTTAGATTCCGATGCTTCACTTCAGGTTTACTGTATCCCTTGGACCTTCTTATTGACGATGAAACACAGAAAATGCATCCGAACTTAATACAAAATTCACAATGCCGACTTAAGTGCAAGCGGACTGACAATCTCACTTTCTATGATTTTAACCTATCCTGTGAGTCCAGTTTTAGAATCCGATGCTTCACTTCAGGTTTACTGTATTCCTTGGACCTTCTTATTGACGATGAAATACAGAAATTGCATCCGAATTTAATACAAAAGTCACAATGCCGACTTAAGTACAAGAGGACTGACACTCTAACTTTCTATGATTTGAACCTCTCCTGTGAGTCCAGTTTTAGATTCCGATGTTTCACTTCAGGTTTACTGTATCCCTTGGACCTTCTTATTGACGATGAAGCACAGAAATTGCATCCGAATTTTATACAAAAGTCACAACGTCGACTTAAGTACAAGAGGACTGACACTCTAACTTTCTGAGATTTGAACCTCTCCTGTGAGTCCAGTTTTCGATTCCGATGCTTTACTTCAGGTTTACTGTATCCATTGGACCTTCTTATTGACGATGAAACACAGAAATTGCATCCGAATTTAATACAATAGTCACAATGCCAACTTCAGTACAAGCAGACTGACAACCTATATTTCTATGATTTGAACCTCTCCTGTGAGTCCAGTTTTAGATTCCGATGCTTCACCTCAGGTTTACTGTATCGCTTGGACCTTCTTATTGACGATGAAATACAGAAATTGCATCCGAATTTAATACAAATTTCACAATGCAGACTTAAGTACAAGAGGACTGACACTCTTATTTTCCATGATTTGAACCTCTCCTGTGAGTCCAGTTTTAGATTCCGATTCTTCACTTCAGGTTTACTGTATCCCTTGGACCTTCTTATTGGCGATGAAACACAGAAATTGCATTCTAATTTAATACAAATTCGCAATGCCGACTTAAGTACAAAAGAACTGACACTCTAACTTTCTATGATTTGAACCCCTCCTGTGAGTCCAGTTTTAGATTCCGATACTTCACTTCAGTTTTTCTGTATCCCTTGGACCTTCTTATTGACGATGAAACACAGAAATTGCATCCGAATTTAATACAAAATTTACAATGCCGACTTAAGTGCAAGCGGACTGACACTCTCACTTTCTATGATTTTTAACCTCTCCTGTGAGTCCAGTTTTAGAATCCGATGCTTCACTTCAGGTTTACTGTATTCCTTGGACCTTCTTATTGACGATGAAATACAGAAATTGCATCCGAATTTAATACAAAAGTCACAATGCCGACTTAAGTACAAGAGGACTGACACTCTAACTTTCTATGATTTGAACCTCTCCTGTGAGTCCAGTTTTAGATTCCGATGCTTCACTTCAGGTTCACTGTATCCCTTGGACCTTCTTATTGACGATGAAGCACAGAAATTGCATCCGAATCGAATACAAAAGTCACAACGCCGACTTAAGTACAAGAGGACTGACACTCTAACTTTCTGAGATTTGAACCTCTCCTGTGAGTCCAGTTTTCGATTCCGATGCTTCACTTAAGGTTTACTGTATCCATTGGACCTTCTTATTGACGATGAAACACAGAAATTGCATCCGAATTTAATACAATAGTCACAATGCCAACTTCAGTACAAGCGGGCTGACACTCTCACTTTCTATGATTTGAACCTCTCCTGTGAGTCCAGATTTCGATTCCGATGCTTCACTTCAGGTTTACTGTATCCCTTAGACCTTCGTATTGACGATGAAACACAGAAATTGCATCCGAATTTAATAGAAAAGGCACAATGCTGATTTAAGTACAAGAAGACTTACACAGTATATTTCTATGATTTGAACCTATCCTGTGAGTCCAGTTTTAGATTCCGATGCTTCACCTCAGGCTTACTGTATCCCTTGGACCTTCTTATTGACGATGAAATACAGAAATTGCATCCGAATTTAATACAAATTTCACAATGCAGACTTGAGTACAAGAGGACTGACACTCTAACTTACCATGATTTGAACCTCTCCTGTGAGTCCAGTTTTAGATTCCGATGCTTCACTTCAGGTTTACTGTATCCCTTGGACCTTCTTATTGGCGATGAAACACAGAAATCGCATTCGAATTTAATACAAAAGTCGCAACGCCGTCTTATGTACAAGAGGACTGACACTCTAAGTTTCTATGATTTGAACCTCTCCTGTGAGTCCAGTTTTAGTTTCCGATGCTTCACTTCAGGTTTACTGTATCCCTTGGACCTTCTTATTAACCATGAACCACAGAAATTGCATCCGAATTTAATACAAAAGTCTCAATGCCGGCTTAAGTACTACAGGACTGACATTCTAAATTTCTATGATTTGAACCCCTCCTGTGAGTCCAGTTTTCGATTCCGATGCTTCACTTCAGGTTTACTGCATCCCTTGGACCTTCTTATTGACGATGAAACACAGAAATTGCGTCCGAATTTAATACAAAAGTCACAATGCCGACTTAAGTACAAAAGAACTGACACTCTAACTTTCTATGATATGAATCCCTCCTGTGAGTCCAGTTTTAGATTCCGATGCTTCACTTCAAATTTACTGTATCCCTTGGACCTTCTTATTGACGATGAAACACAGAAAATGCATCCGAACTTAATACAAAATTCACAATGCCGACTTAAGTGCAAGCGGACTGACACTCTCACTTTCTATGATTTTAACCTCTCCTGTGAGTCCAGTTTTAGAATCCGATGCTTCACTTCAGGTTTACTGTATTCCTTGGACCTTCTTATTGACGATGAAATACAGAAATTGCATCCGAATTTAATGCAAAAGTCACAATGCCGACTTAAGTACAAGAGGACTGACACTCTAACTTTCTATGATTTGAACCTCTCCTGTGAGTCCAGTTTTAGATTCCGATGTTTCACTTCAGGTTTACTGTATCCCTTGGACCTTCTTATTGACGATGAAGCACAGAAATTGCATCCGAATTTTATACAAAAGTCACAACGTCGACTTAAGTACAAAAGGACTGACACTCTAACTTTCTGAGATTTGAACCTCTCCTGTGAGTCCAGTTTTCGATTCCGATGCTTTACTTCAGGTTTAATGTATCCATTGGACGTTGTTATTGACGATGAAACACAGAAATTGCATCCGAATTTAATACAATAGTCACAATGCCAACTTCAGTACAAGCAGACTGACACTCTAACTTTCTATAATTTGAAACTCTCCTGTGAGTCCAGATTTTGATTCCGATGCTTCACTTCAGGTTTACTGTATCCCTTGGACCTTCTTATTGGCGATGAAACACAGAAATTGCATTCGAATTTAATACAAAAGTCGCAATGCCGACTTAAGTACAAAAGAACTGACACTCTAACTTTCTATGATTTGAACCCCTCCTGTGAGTCCAGTTTTAGATTCCGATACTTCACTTCAGTTTTTCTGTATCCCTTGGACCTTCCTATTGACGATGAAACACAGAAATTGCATCCGAATTTAATACAAAATTTACAATGCCGACTTAAGTGCAAGCGGACTGACACTCTCACTTTCTATGATTTTAACCTCTCCTGTGAGTGCAGTTTTAGAATCCGATGCTTCACTTCAGGTTTACTGAATTCCTTGGACCTTCTTATTGACGATGAAATACAGAAATTGCATCCGAATTAAATACAAAAGTTACAATGCCGACTTAAGTACAAGAGGACTGACACTCTAACTTTCTATGATTTGAACCTCTCCTGTGAGTCCAGTTTTAGATTCCGATGCTTCACTTCAGGTTCACTGTATCCCTTGGACCTTCTTATTGACGATGAAGCACAGAAATTGCATCCGAATCGAATACAAAAGTCACAACGCCGACTTAAGTACAAGAGGACTGACACTCTAACTTTCTGAGATTTGAACCTCTCCTGTGAGTCCAGTTTTCGATTCCGATGCTTCACTTCAGGTTTACTGTATCCATTGGAGCTTCTTATTGACGATGAAACACAGAAATTGCATCCGAATTTAATACAATAGTCACAATGCCAACTTCAGTACAAGCGGGCTGACACTCTCACTTTCTATGATTTGAACCTCTCCTGAGAGTCCAGATTTCGATTCCGATGCTTCACTTCAGGTTTACTGTATCCCTTGGACCTTCTTATTGACGATGAAACACTGAAATTGCAACCGAATTTAATAGAAAAGGCACAATGCTGATTTAAGTACAAGAAGACTGACACCCTATATTTCTATGATTTGAACCTCTCCTGTGAGTCCAGTTTTAGATTCCGATGCTTCACCTCAGGTTTACTGTATCCCTTGGACCATCTTATTGACGATGAAATACAGAAATTGCATCCGAATTTAATACAAATTTCACAATGCAGACTTGAGTACAAGAGGACTGACACTCTAACTTTCCATGATTTGAACCTCTCCTGTGAGTCCAGTTTTAGATTCCGATGCTTCACTTCAGGTTTACTGTATCCCTTGGACCTTCTTATTGGCGATGAAACACAGAAATTGCATTCGAATTTAATACAAAAGTCGCAATGCCGTCTTATGTACAAGAGGACTGACACTCTAAATTTCTATGATTTGAACCTCTCCTGTGAGTCCAGTTTTAGATCCCGATGCTTCACTTCAGGTTTACTGTATCCCTTGGACCTTCTTATTGACGATGAAACACAGAAATTGCATCCGAATTTAATACAAAATTCACAATGCCGACTTAAGTACAAGAGAACTGACACTCTAGCTTTCTATGATTTGAACCCCTCCTGTGAGTCCAGTTTTAGATTCCGATATTTCACTTCAGGTTTACTGTACCCCTTGGACCGTCTTATTAACGATGAAACACAGAAATAGCATCCGAATCTAATACAAAAAGCACAATGCTGACTTAAGTACAAGAGGACAGACACTCTAACTATCTATGATTTGAACCTCTCCTGTGAGTCCAGATTTCGATTCCGATGCTTCACTTCAGGTTTGCTGTATCCCTTGGACCTTCTTACTGACGATGAAACACAGAAATTGCATCCGAATTTAATAGTAAAGGCACAATGCCGATTTAAGTACAAGAAGACTGACACCCTATATTTCTATGATTTGAACCTCTCCTGTGAGACCAGTTTTAGATTCCGATGCTTCACCTCAGGTTTACTGTACCCCTTGGACCTTCTTGTTGACGATGAAATACAGAAATTGCATCCGAATTTAATACAAATTTCACAATGCAGACTTGAGTACAAGAGGACTGACACTCTAACTTTCCATGATTTGAACCTCTCCTGTGAGTCCAGTTTTAGATTCCGATGCTTCACTTCAGGTTTACTGTATCCCTTGGACCTTCTTATTGGCGATGAAACACAGAAATTGCATTCGAATTTAATACAAAATTCGCAATGCCGTCTTATGTACAAGAGGACTGACACTCTAAATTTCTATGATTTGAACCTCTCCTGTGAGTCCAGTTTTAGTTTCCGATGCTTCACTTCAGGTTTACTGTATCCCTTGGACCTTCTTATTAACCATGAACCACAGAAATTGCATCCGAATTTAATACAAAAGTCTCAATGCCGACTTAAGTACAACAGGACTGACATTCTAAATTTCTATCAATTGAACCTCTCCTGTGAGTCCAGTTTTCGATTCCGATGCTTCACTTCAGGTTTACTGCATCCCTTGGACCTTCTTATTGACGATGGAACACAGAAATTGCGTCCGAATTCAATACAAAAGTCACAATGCCGACATAAGTACAAAAGAACTGACACTCTAACTTTCTATGATATGAATCCCTCCTGTGAGTCCAGTTTTAGATTCCGATGCTTCACTTCAGGTTTACTGTATCCCTTGGACCTTCTTATTGACGATGAAGCACAGAAATTGCATCCGAATTTTATACAAAAGTCACAACGTCGACTTAAGTACAAGAGGACTGACACTCTAACTTTCTGAGATTTGAACCTCTCCTGTGAGTCCAGTTTTCGATTCCGAAGCTTTACGTCAGGTTTACTGTATCCATTGGACCTTCTTATTGACGATGAAACACCGAAATTGCATCCGAATTTAATACAATAGTCACAATGCCAACTTCAGTACAAGCAGACTGACACTCTAACTTTCTATGATTTGAACCTCTCCTGTGAGTCCAGATTTCGATTCCGATGCTTCACTTCAGGTTTACTGTATCCCTTGGACCTTCTTATTGACGATGAAACACAGAAATTGCATCCGAATTTAATAGAAAAGGCACAATGCTGACTTAAGTACAAGAAGACTGACAACCTATATTTCTATGATTTGAACCTCTCCTGTGAGTCCAGTTTTAGATTCCGATGCTTCACCTCAGGTTTACTGTATCCCTTGGACCTTCTTATTGACGATGAAATACAGAAATTGCATCCGAATTTAATACAAATTTCACAATGCAGACTTAAGTACAAGAGGACTGACACTCTTATTTTCCATGATTTGAACCTCTCCTGTGAGTCCAGTTTTAGATTCCGATGCTTCACTTCAGGTTTACTGTATCCCTTGGACCTTCTTATTGGCGATGAAACACAGAAATTGCATTCGAATTTAATACAAAAGTCGCAATGCCGACTTAAGTACAAAAGAACTGACACTCTACCTTTCTATGATTTGGACCCCTCCTGTGAGTCCAGTTTTAGATTCCGATACTTCACTTCAGTTTTTCTGTATCCATTGGACCTTCTTATTGACGATGAAACACAGAAATTGCATCCGAACTTAATACAAAATTTACAATGCCGACTTAAGTGCAAGCGGACTGACACTCTCACTTTCTATGATTTTAACCTCTCCTGTGAGTCCAGTTTTAGAATCCGATGCTTCACTTCAGGTTTACTGTATTCCTTGGACCTTCTTATTGACGATGAAATACAGAAATTGCATCCGAATTTAATACAAAAGTAACAATGCCGACTTAAGTACAAGAGGACTGACACTCTAACTTTCTATGATTTGAACCTCTCCTGTGAGTCCAGTTTTAGATTCCGATGCTTCACTTCAGATTCACTGTATCCCTTGGACCTTCTTATTGACGATGAAGCACAGAAATTGCATCCGAAACGAATACAAAAGTCACAACGCCCACTTAAGTACAAGAGGACTGACACTCTAACTTTCTGAGATTTGAACCTCTCCTGTGAGTCCAGTTTTCGATTCCGATGCTTCACTTCTGGTTTACTGTATCCATTGGACCTTCTTATTGACGATGAAACACAGAAATTGCATCCTAATTTAATACAATAGTCACAATGCCAACTTCAGTACAAGCGGGCTGACACTCTCACTTTCTATGATTTGAACCTCTCCTGTGAGTCCAGATTTCGATTCCGATGCTTCACTTTGGGTTTCCTGTATCCCTTGGACCTTCTTATTGACGATGAAACACAGAAATTGCATCCGAATTTAATAGAAAAGGCACAATGCTGATTTAAGTACAAGAAGACTGACACCCTATATTTCTATGATTTGAACCTCTCCTGTGAGTCCAGTTTTAGATTCCGATGCTTCGCCTCAGGTTTACTGTATCCCTTGGACCTTCTTATTGACGATGAAATACAGAAATTGCATCCGAATTTAATACAAATTTCACAATGCAGACTTGAGTCCAAGAGGACTGACACTCTAACTTTCCATGATTTGAACCTCTCCTGTGAGTCCAGTTTTAGATTCCGATGCTTCACTTCAGGTTTACTGTATCCCTTGGACCTTCTTATTGACGATGAAACACAGAAATTGCATCCGAATTTAATACAATAGTCACAATGCCAACTTCAGTACAAACGGACTGACACTCTCACTTTCTATGATTTGAACATCTCCTGTGAGTCCAGATTTCGATCCGATGCTTCACTTCAGGTTTACTGTATCCCTTGGAACTTCTTATTGACGATGAAACACAAAAATTGCATCCGAATTTAATAGAAAAGGCACAATGCTGATTTAAGTACAAGAAGACTGACACCCTATATTTCTATGATTTGAACCTCTCCTGTGAGTCCAGTTTTAGATTCCGATGCTTCACCTCAGGTTTACTGTACCCCTTGGACCTTCTTGTTGACGATGAAATACAGAAATTGCATCCGAATTTAATACAAATTTCACAATGCAGACTTGTGTACAAGAGGACTGACACTCTAACTTTCCATGATTTGAACCTCTCCTGTGAGTCCAGTTTTGGATTCCGATGCTTCACTTCAGGTTTACTGTATCCCTTGGACCTTCTTATTGGCTATGAAACACAGAAATTGCATCCGAATTTAATACAAAATTCACAATGCCGACTTAAGTACAAGAGAACTGACACTCTAGCTTTCTATGATTTGTACCCCTCCTGTGAGTCCAGTTTTAGATTCCGATATTTCACTTCAGGTTTACTGTACCCCTTGGACCGTCTTATTAACGATGAAACACAGAAATAGCATCCGAATTTAATACAAAATTCACAATGCCGACTTAAGTGCAAGCGGACTGACACTCTCACTTTCTATGATTTTAACCTCTCCTGTGAGTCCACTTTTAGAATCCGATGCTTCACTTCAGGTTTACTGTATTCCTTGGACCTTCTTATTGACGATGAAATACAGAAATTGCATCCGAATTTAATACAAAAGTCACAATGCCGACTTAAGTACAAGAGGACTGACACTCTAACTTTCTATGATTTGAACCTCTCCTGTGAGTCCAGTTTTAGATTCCGATGTTTCACTTCAGGTTTACTGTATCCCTTGGACCTTCTTATTGACGATGAAGCACAGAAATTGCATCCGAATTTTATACAAAAGTCACAACGTCGACTTAAGTACAAGAGGACTGACACTCTAACTTTCTGAGATTTGAACCTCTCCTGTAAGTACAGTTTTCGATTCCGATGCTTTACTTCAGGTTTACTGTATCCATTGGACCTTCTTATTGACGATGAAACACAGAAATTGCATCCGAATTTAATACAATAGTCACAATGCCAACTTCAGTACAAGCAGACTGACACTCTAACTTTCTATGATTTGAACCTCTCCTGTGAGTCCAGATTTCGATTCCGATGCTTCACTTCGGGTTTACTGTATCCCTTGGACCTTCTTATTGACGATGAAACACAGAAATTGCATCCGAATTTAATAGAAAAGGCACAATGCTGACTTAAGTACAAGAAGACTGACAACCTATATTTCCATGATTTGAACCTCTCCTGTGAGTCCAGTTTTAGATTCCGATGCTTCACCTCAGGTTTAATGTATCCCTTGGACCTTCTTATTGACGATGAAATACAGAAATTGCATCCGAATTTAATACAAATTTCACAATGCAGACTTAAGTACAAGAGGACTGACACTCTTATTTTCCATGATTTGAACATCTCCTGTGAGTCCAGTTTTAGATTCCGATGCTTCACTTCAGGTTTACTGTATCCCTTGGACCTTCTTATTGGCGATGAAACACAGAAATTGCATTCGAATTTATTACAAAAGTCGCAATGCCGTCTTATGTACAAGAGGACTGACACTCTAAATTTCTATGATTTGAACCGCTCCTTTGAGTCCAGTTTTAGATCCCGATGCTTCACTTTAGGTTTACTGTATCCCTTGGACCTTCTTATTGACCATGAAACACAGAAATTTTATCCGAATTTTATACAAAAGGCACAATGCCGACTTAAGTACAAGAGGACTGACACTCTAACTTTCTATGATTTGAACCTCTCCTGTGAGTCCAGTTTTAGTTTCCGGTGCTTCACTTCAGGTTTACTGTATCCCTTGGACCTTCTTATTAACCATGAACCACAGAAATTGCATCCGAATTTAATACAAAAGGCACATGCCGACTTAAGTACAACAGGACTGACACTCTAAATTTCTATGATTTGAACCGCTCCTGTGAGTCCAGTTTTAGATTGCGATACTTCACTTCAGGTTTACTGTATCCCTTGGGCCTTCTTATTAATGATGAAGCACAGAAATTTCATCCGAATTTAATACAAAAGGCACAATGCCGACTTAAGTACAAGTGGACTAACACTCGAACTTTCTATGATTTGAACCTCTCCTGTGAGACCAGTTTTAGATTCAGATGCTTCACTTCAGGTTTACTGTATCCCTTGGACCTTTTTATTGACGATGAAGCACAGAAATTGCATCCGAATTTAATACAAAAGTCACAATGCCGACTTCAGTACAAGAGGACTGACACTCTAACTTTCTGTGATTTGAACCTCTCCTGTGAGACCAGTTTTCGATTCAGATGATTCACTTCAGGATTTAATACAAAAGTCACAATGCCGACTTCAGTACAAGAGGATTGACACTCTAACTTTCTGTGATTTGAACCACTCCTGTGAGACCAGTTTTCGATTCAGATGATTCACTTCAGGTTTTTCAGGTTTACTGTATCCCTTGGACCTTCTTATTGATAATGAAACACAAAAATTGCATCCGAATTTAATAGAAAAGGTACAACGCCGACCTAAGTACAAGAAGACTGACACTCTAACTTACTATGATTTTAACCTCTCCTGTGAGTCCAGTTTTAGGTTCCGATGCTTCATTTCAGGTTTACTGTATCCCTTGGACCTTCTTATTGACGATGAAACACAGAAATTGCATCCTAATTTAATACAAAAGTCACAATGCTGACTTAAGTGCAAGAGGACTGACACTCTGACTTTCCATGACTTGAACCTCTCCTGTGAGTCCAGTTTTAGATTCCGATGCTTCACTTCAGGTTTACTGTATCCCTTGGACCTTCTTATTGACGATGAAACACAGAAATTGCATCCGAATTTAATACAAAAGTCACAATGCCGACTTAAGTACAAGAGAACTGACACTCTAACTTTCTATGATTTGAACCTCTCCTGCGAGTCCAGTTTTAGGTTCCGATGCTTCACTTCAGGTTTACTGTATCCCTTGGACCTTCTTATTGACGATGAAACACAGAAATTGCATCCGAATTTAATACAATAGTCACAATGCCAACTTCAGTACAAGAAGACTGACACTCTAACTTTCTATGATTTGAACCTCTCCTGTGAGTCCAGTTTTAGATTCCGATGCTTCACTTCAGGTTTACTATTTCCCTTGGACCTTCTTATTGACGATGAAACACAGAAATTGCATCCGAATTTAATACAATAGTTACAATGCCGACTTAAGTACAAGCGGACTGACACTCTAATTTTCTATGATTTGAACCTCTCCTGTGAGTCCAGTTTTCGATTCCGATGCTTCACTTCAGGTTTACTGTATCCCTTGGACCTACTTATTGACGATGAAACACAGAAATTGCATCCGAATTTAATAGAAAAGGTAGAATGCCGACCTAAGTACAAGAAGACTGACACTCTAACTTTCTATGATTTTAACCTCTCCTGTGAGTCCAGTTTTAGATTACGATGCTTCACTTCAGGTTTACTGTACCCCTTGGACCTTCTTATTGACGATGAAACACAGAAATTGCATCCGAATTTAATACAAAAGTCACAATGCCGACTTAAGTACAAGAGGACTGACACTCTAACTTTCCATGATTTGAACCTCTCCTGTGAGTCCAGTTTTAGATTCCGATGCTTCACTTCAAGTTTACTGTATGCCTTGGACCTTCTTATTGACGATGAAACACACAAATTGCATCCGAGTTTAATACAATAGTCTCAGTGCCGACTTAAGTACAAGAGGACTGACACTCTCAATTTCTATGATTTGAACCTCTCCTGTGAGTCCAGTTTTAGATTGCGATGCTTCACTTCAGGTTTACTGTATCCCTTGGGCCTTCTTATTGACGATGAAACACAGAAATTGCATCCGAATTTAATACAAAAGTCACAATGCCCACTTATATACAAGAGGACTGACACTCTAACTTTCTCTGATTTGAACCTCTCCTGTGAGTCCAGTTTTCGATTCCGATGCTTCACTTCAGGTTTTCTGTATCCCTTGGACCTCCTTATTGACGATGTAACACAGAAATTGCATCCGAATTTAATACAAAAGTCACAATGCCGACTTAAGTACAAGCGGACTGACACTCTCACTTTCTATGATTTGAACCTCTCCTGTGAGTCCAGTTTTAGATTCCAATGCTTCACCTCAGGTTTACTGTATCCCTTGGACCTTCTTATTGACGATGAAACACAGATATTGCATCCGAATTTAATACTAAAGTCACAATGCCGACTTAAGTACAAGAGGACTGACACTCTAACTTTCCGTAATTTGAACCTCTCCTGTGAGCCCAGTTTTAGATTGCGATACTTCACTTCAGGTTTACTGTATCCCTTGGACCTTCTTATTGACGATGAAACACAGAAATTGCATCCGGATTTAATACAAAATTCACAATGCCGACTTAAGTACAAGTGGACTGACACTCTCACTTTCTATGATTTGAACCCCTCCTGTGAGTCCAGCTTTAGATTCCGATGCTTCTCTTCAGGTTTACTGTATCCCTTGGACCTTCTTATTGACGATGAAACACAGAAATTGCATCCGAATTTATTACAAAAGTCACAATGCCGACTTAAGTACAAGAAGACTGACACTCTAACTTTCTGTGATTTGAACCTCCCCTGTGAGTCCAGTTTTATTTCCGATGCTTCACTTCAGGTTTACTGTATCCCTTGGACCTTCTTATTGACGATGAAACACAGAAATTGCATCCGAATTTAATGCAATAGTTACAATGCCGACTTAAGTACAAGAGGACTGACACTCTAACTTTCCATGATTTGAACCTCTCCTGTGAGTCCAGTTTTAGATTCCGATGCTTCACTTCAGGTTTACTGTATCCCTTGGACCCTCTTATTGACGATGAAACACAGAAATTGCATCCGAATTTAATACAAAAGGCACAATGCCGACTTAAGTACAAGAGGACTGACACTCTAACTTTCTATGATTTGGACCTCTCCTGCGAGTCCAGTTTTAGGTTCCGATGCTTCACTTCAGGTTTACTGTATCCCTTGGACCTTCTTATTGACGATGAAACACAGAAATTGCATCCGAATTTAATACAAAGGTCACAATGCCGACTTAAGTACATGAGGACTAACACTCTAACTTTCTATGATTTGAACCTCTTCTGTGAGTCCAGTTTTAGATTCCGATGCTTCAATTCAGGTTTACTGTATCCCTCGGACCTTCTTATTGACGATGAAACACAGAACTTGCATCCGAATTTAATACAAAAGTCACAATGCCGACTTTACTACAAGAGGACTGACACTCTAACTTTCCATGATTTGAACCTCTCCTGTGAGTCCAGTTTTAGATTCCGATACGTCACTTCAGGTTTACTGTATCCCTTGGACCTTCTTATTGACGATGAAACACAGAAATTGCATCCGAATTTAATACAAAATTCACAATGCCAACTTAAGTACAAGCGGACTGACACTCTCACTTTCTATGATTTGAACCCCTCCTGTGAGTCCAGCTTTAGATTCCGATGCTTCACTTCAGGTTTACTGTATCCCTTGGACCTTCTTATTGACGATGAAACACAGAAATTGCATCCGAATTTATTACAAAAGTCACAATGCCGACTTAAGTACAAGAGGACTGACACTCTAACTTTCTGTGATTTGAACCTCTCCTGTGAGTCCAGTTTTAGTTTCCGATGCTTCACTTCAGGTTTGCTGTATCCCTTGGACCTTCTTATTGACGATGAAACACAGAAATTGCATACGAATTTAATACAATAGTCACAATGCCGATTTAAGTACAAGCGGACTGACACTCTCACTTTCTATGATTTGAACCTCTCCTGTGAGTCCAGTTTTAGATTCCGATGCTTCACTTCAGGTTTACTGTGTCTCTTGGACCTTCTTATTGACGATGAAACACAGAAATTGCATCCAAATTTAATACAAAAGTCACAATGCCGACTTTACTACAAGAGGACTGACACTCTAACTTTCTAAGATTTGAACCTCTCCTGTGCGTCCTGTTTTAGATTCCGATTCTTCACTTCATGTTTACTGTATCCCTTGGACCTTCTTATTGACGATGAAACACAGAAATTGCATCCGAATTTAATACAAAAATCACAATGCCGACTTAAGTACAAGCGGACTGACACTCTCACTTTCTATGATTTGAACCCCTTCTGTGAGTCCAGCTTTAGATTCCGATGCTTCACTTCAGGTTTACTGTATCCCTTGGACCTTCTTATGGACGATGGAACACAGAAATTGGATCCGAATTTAATACAATAGTCACAATGTCGACTTAAGAACAAGAGGACTGACACTATAACTTTCTATGATTTGAACCTCTCCTGTGAGTCCAGTTTTAGATTCCGATTCTTCACTTCAGGTTTACTGTATCCCTTGGACCTTCGTATTGACGATGAAACACAGAAATTGCATCCAAATTTAATAGAAAAGGTACAATGCCGACCTAAGTACAAGAAGACTGACACTCTAACTTTCTATGATTTTAACCTCTCCTGTGAGTCCAGTTTTAGATTCCGATGCTTCACTTCAGGTTTACTGTATCCCTTGGACCTTCTTATTGACGGTGAAACACAGAAATTGCATCCGAATTTAATACAAAAGTCACAATGCCGACTTAAGTACAAGAGGTCTGACACTCTAACTTTCCATGATTTGAACCTCTCCTGTGAGTCCAGTTTTGGATTCCGATGCTTCACTTCAGGTTTACTGTATCCCTTGGACCTTCTTATTGACGATGAAACACAGAAATTTCATCCGAATTTAATACAAAACTCTCAATGCCGACTTAAGTACAAGAGGAGTGACACTCTAAATCTCTATGATTTGAACCCCTCCTGTGAGTCCAGTTTTAGATTACGATGCTTCACTTCAGGTATACTGTATCCCTTGGACCTTCTTATTGACGATGAAACACAGAAATTGCATCCGAAATTAATACAAAAGTCTCAATGCCGACTTAAGTACAAGAGAACCGACACTCTAACTTTCTATGATTTGAACCCCTCCAGTGAGTCCAGTTTTAGATCCGATACTTCACTTCAGGTTTACTGTATCCCTTGGACTTTCTTATTGGCGATGAAACACAGAAATTACATCCAAATTTAATACAAAAGTAACAATGCAGACTTAAGTACAAGAGGACTGACACTCTAACTTTCTATGATTTGAACCTCTCTTGTGCGTCCAGTTATAGATTCAGATGCTTCACTTCAGGTTTACTGTATCCCTTGGACCTTCTTATTGACGATGAAACACAGAAATTGCATCCCAATTTAATACAAAAGTCACAATGATGACTTACGTACAAGAGGACTGACACTCTAACTCTCAATGATTTGAACCTCTCCTGTGAGACCAGTTTTAGATGCCGATGCTTCACTTCAGGTTTACTGTATCCCTTGGACCTTCTTATTAACGATGAAACACAGAAATTGCATCCGAACTTAATACAAAAATCACAATGCCGACTTAAGTACAAGAGGACTGACACTCGAACTTTCTATGACTTGAACCTCTCCTGCGAGTCCAGTATTAGGTTCCGATGCTTCACTTCAGGTTTACTGTATCCCTTTGACCTTCTTATTGACGATGAAACACAGAAATTGCATCCGAATTTAATACAAGGGTCACAATGCCGACTTATGTACAAGAGGACTGACACTCTAACTTTCTATGATTTGAACCTCTCCTGTGAGTCCAGTTTTCGATTCCGATTCTTCACTTCAGGTTTACTATTTCCATTGGATTTTCTTATTGACGATGAAACACAGAAATTGCATCCGAATTTAATACAAAAGTCACAAGTCCGACTTTACTACAAGAGGACTGACACTCTAACTTCCTATGATTTGAACCTCTCCTGTGAGTCCAGTTTTAGATTCCGATGCTTCACTTCAGGTTTACTGTATCCCTTGGACCTTCTTATTGACGATGATACACAGAAATTGCATCAGAATTTAATACAAACTTCACAATGCCGACTTAAGTACAAGCGGACTGACACTCTAACTTTCTGTGATTTGAACCTCTCCTGTGAGTCCAGTTTTCGATTCCGATACTTCACTTCAGGTTTACTGTATCCCGTGGACCTTCTTATTGCCGATGAAACACAGAAATTGCATCCGAATTTAATAGAACAGGTCCAATGACGACCTAAGTACAAGAAGACTGACACTCTAACTTTCTATGATTTTAACATCTCCTGTGAGTCCAGTTTTAGATTCCGATGCTTCACTTCAGGTTTACTGTATCCCTTGGACCTTCTTATCGACGATGAAACACAGAAATTGCATCCGAATTCAATACAAAAGTCACAATGCCGACTTAAGTACAAGAGGACTGACACTCTAACTTTCCATGATTTGAACCTCTCCTGTGAGACCAGTTTTAGATTCCGATGCTTCACTTCAGGTTTACTGTATCCCTTGGACCTTCTTATTGACGATGAAACACAGAAATTACATCCGAATTTAATACAAAAGTCACAATGATGACTTACGTACAAGAGGACTGACACTCTAACTCTCTATGATTTGAACCTCTCCTGTGAGACCAGTTTTAGATTCCGATGCTTCACTTCAGGTTTACTGTATCACTCGGACCTTCTTATTAACGATGAAACACAGAAATTGCATCCGAATTTAATACAAAAGGCACAATGCCGACTTAAGTACAAGAGGACTGACACTCGAACTTTCTATGACTTGAACCTCTCCTGCGAGTCCAGTATTAGGTTCCGATGCTTCACTTCAGGTTTACTGTATCCCTTGGACCTTCTTATTGACGATGAAACACAGAAATTGCATCGGAATTTAATACAAATGTCACAATTCCGACTTAAGTACAAGAGGACTAACACTCTAACTTTCTATGATTTGAACCTCTTCTGTGAGTCCAGTTTTAGATTCCGATGCTTCTGTTCAGGTTTACTGTATCCCTCGGACCTTTCGTATTGACGATGAAACACAGAAATTGCATCCGAATTTAATACAAAAGGTACAATGCCGACTTAAGTACAAGAGGACTGACACTCGAACTTTCTATGACTTGAACCTCTCCTGTGAGTCCAGTTTTCGATTCCGAAGTTTCACTTCAGGTTTACTGTATGCCTTGGATCTTCTTATTGACGATGAAACACAGAAATTGCATCCGAATTTAATAGAAAAGGTACAATGCCGACCTAAGTACAAGAAGACTGACACTCTAACTTTCTATAATTTTAACCTCTCCTGTGAGTCCAGTTTTAGATTCCGATGCTTCACTTCAGGTTTACTGTATCCCTTGGACCTTCTTATTGACGATGAAACACAGAAATTGCGTCCGAATTTAATACAAAAGTCACAATGCCGACTTAAGTACAAGAGGACTGACACTCTAACTTTCCATGATTTGAACCTCTCCTGTGAGTCCAGTTTTAGATTCCGATGCTTCACTTCAGGTTTACTGTATCCCTTGGACCCTGTTATTGACGATGAAACACAGAAATTGCATCCGAATTTAATACAAAAGGCACAATGCCGACTTAAGTACAAGAGGACTGACACTCTAACTTTCTATGATTTGGACCTCTCCTGCGAGTCCAGTTTTAGGTTCCGATGCTTCACTTCAGGTTTACTGTATCCCTTGGACCTTCTTATTGACGATGAAACACAGAAATTGCATCCGAATTTAATACAAAGGTCACAATGCCGACTTAACTACAAGAGGACTAACACTCTAACTTTCTATGATTTGAACCCCTCCTGTGAGTCCAGCTTTAGATTCCGATGCTTCACTACAGGTTTACTGTATCCCTTGGACCTTCTTATTGACGATGAAACACAGAAATTGCATCCGAATTTGTTACAAAAGTCACAATGCCGACTTAAGTACAAGAGGACTGACACTCTAACTCTCTGTGATTTGAACCTCTCCTGTGAGTCCAGTTTTAGTTTCCGATGCTTCACTTCAGGTTTACTGTATCCCTTGGACCTTCTTATTGACGATGAAACACAGAAATTGCATCCGAATTTAATACAATAGTCACAATGCCGATTTAAGTACAAGCGGACTGACACTCTCACTTTCTATGATTTGAACCTCTCCTGTGAGTCCAGTTTTAGATTCCGATGCTTCACTTCAGGTTTACTGTGTCTCTTCGACCTTCTTATTGACGATGAAACACAGAAATTGCATCCAAATTTAATACAAAAGTCACAATGCCGACTTTACTACAAGAGGACTGACACTCTAACTTTCTATGATTTGAACCTCTCCTGTGCGTCCTGTTTTAGATTCCGATTCTTCACTTCATGTTTACTGTATCCCTTGGACCTTCTTATTGACGATGAAACACAGAAATTGCATCCGAATTTAATACAAAAATCACAATGCCGACTTAAGCACAAGCGGACTGACACTCTCACTTTCTATGATTTGAACCCCTCCTGTGAGTCCAGCTTTAGATTCCGATGCTTCACTTCAGGTTTACTGTATCCCTTGGACCTTCTTATGGACGATGGAACACAGAAATTGCATCCGAATTTAATACAATAGTCACAATGTCGACTTAAGTACAAGAGGACTGACACTCTAACTTTCTATGATTTGAACCTCTCCTGTGAGTCCAGTTTTAGATTCCGATTCTTCACTTCAGGTTTACTGTATCCCTTGGACCTTCGTATTGACGATGAAACATAGAAATTGCATCCAAATTTAATAGAAAAGGTACAATGCCGACCTAAGTACAAGAAGACTGACACTCTAACTTTCTATGATTTTAACCTCTCCTGTGAGTCCAGTTTTAGATTCCGATGCTTCACTTCAGGTTTACTGTATCCCTTGAACCTTCTTATTGACGAGGAAACACAGAAATTGCATCCGAATTTAATACAAAAGTCACAATGCCGACTTAAGTACAAGAGGACTGACACTCTAACTATCCATGATTTGAACCTCTCCTGTGAGTCCAGTTTTCGATTCCGATGCTTCACCTCAGGTTTACTGTATCCCTTGGACCTTCTTATTGACGATGAAACACAGAAATTGCATCCGAATTTAATACAAAAGTGACAATGATGACTTACGTACAAGAGGACTGACACTCTAACTCTCTATGATTTGAACCTCTCCTGTGAGACCAGTTTTAGATTCCGATGCTTCACTTCAGGTTTACTGTATCCCTTGGACCTTCTTATTAACGATGAAACACAGAAATTGCATCCGAATTTAATACAAAAGGTACAATGCCGACTTAAGTACAAGAGGACTGACACTCGAACTTTCTATGACTTGAACCTCTCCTGCGAGTCCAGTATTAGTTTCTGATGCTTCACTTCAGGTTTACTGTATCCCTTGGACCTTCTTATTGACGATGAAACACAGAAATTGCATCCGAATTTAATACAAGGGTCACAATGCCGACTTATGTACAAGAGGACTGACACTCTAACTTTCTATGATTTGAACCTCTCCTGTGAGTCCAGTTTTCGATTCCGATTCTTCACTTCAGGTTTACTATTTCCATTGGATTTTCTTATTGACGATGAAACACAGAAATTGCATCCGAATTTAATACAAAAGTCACAAGTCCGACTTTACTACAAGAGGACTGACACTCTAACTTCCTATGATTTGAACCTTCCTGTGAGTCCAGTTTTAGATTCCGATGCTTCACTTCAGGTTTACAGTATCCCTTGGACTTTCTTATTGACGATGATACACAGAAATTGCATCCGAATTTAATACAAACTTCACAATGCCGTCTTAAGTACAAGCGGACTGACACTCTAACTTTCTGTGATTTGAACCTCTCCTGTGAGTCCAGTTTTCGATTCCGATACTTCACTTCAGGTTTACTGTATCCCGTGGACCTTCTTATTGTCGATGAAACACAGAAATTGCATCCGAATTTAATACAATTGTCACAATGCCGACTTAAGTACAAGAGGACTGACACTCTAACTCTCTATGATTTGAACCTCTCCTGTGAGACCAGTTTTAGATTTCGATGCTTCACTTCAGGTTTACTGTATCCCTTGGACCTTCTTATTAACGATGAAACACAGAAATTGCATCCGAATTTAATACAAAAGGCACAATGCCGACTTAAGTACAAGAGGACTGACACTCGAACTTTCTATGACTTGAACCTATAGTGCGAGTCCAGTATTAGGTTCCGATGCTTCACTTCAGGTTTACTGTATCCCTTGGACTTTCTTATTGGCGATGAAACACAGAAATTACATCCAAATTTAATACAAAAGTCACAATGCAGACTTAAGTACAAGAGGACTGACACTCTAACTTTCCATGATTTGAACCTCTCCTGTGAGACCAGTTTTAGATTCCGATGCTTCACTTCATGTTTACTGTATCCCTTGGACCTTCTTATTGACGATGAAACACTGAAATTGCATCCGAATTTAATACAAAAGTCACAATGATGACTTACGTACAAGAGGACTGACACTCTAACTCTCTATGATTTGAACCTCTCCTGTGAGACCAGTTTTAGATTCCGATGCTTCACTTCAGGTTTACTGTATCCCTTGGACCTTCTTATTAACGATGAAACACAGAAATTGCATCCGAATTTAATACAAAAGGCACAATGCCGACTTAAGTACAAGAGGACTGACACTCGAACTTTCTATGACTTGAACCTCTCCTGCGAGTCCAGTATTAGTTTCCGATGCTTCACTTCAGGTTTACTGTATCCCTTGGACCTTCTTATTGACGATGAAACACAGAAATTGCATCCGAATTTAATACAAGGGTCACAATGCCGACTTATCTACAAGAGGACTGACACTCTAACTTTCTATGATTTGAACCTCTCCTGTGAGTCCAGTTTTCGATTCCGATTCTTCACTTCAGGTTTACTATTTCCACTGGATTTTCTTATTGACGATGAAACACAGAAATTGCATCCGAATTTAATACAAAAGTCACAAGTCCGACTTTACTACAAGAGGACTGACACTCTAACTTCCTATGATTTGAACCTCTCCTATGAGTCCAGTTTTAGATTCCGATGCTTCACTTCAGGTTTACTGTATCCCTTGGACCTTCTTATTGACGATGATACACAGAAATTGCATCCGAATTTAATACAAACTTCACAATGCCGACTTAAGTACAAGCGGACTGACACTCTAACTTTCTGTGATTTGAACCTCTCCTGTGAGTCCAGTTTTCGACTCCGATACTTCACTTCAGGTTTACTGTATCCCGTGGACCTTCTTATTGTCGATGAAACACAGAAATTGCATCCGAATTTAATACAATTGTCACAATGCCGACTTAAGTACAAGCGGACTGACACTCTCACTTTCTATGATTTGAACCTCTCCTGTGAGTCCAGTTTCGGATTCCGATGCTTCACTTCAGGTTTACTGTATCCCTTGGACCTTCTTATTGACGATGAAACACAGAAATTGCATCCGAATTTAATAGAAAAGGTCCAATGACGACCTAAGTACAAGAAGACTGACACTCTAACTTTCTATGATTTTAACATCTCCTGTGAGTCCAGTTTTAGATTCCGATGCTTCACTTCAGGTTTACTGTATCCCTTGGACCTTCTTATCGACGATGAAACACAGAAATTGCATCCGAATTCAATACAAAAGTCACAATGCCGACTTAAGTACAAGAGGACTGACACTCTAACTTTCCATGATTTGAACCTCTCCTGTGAGTCCAGTTTTAGATTCCGATGCTTCACTTCAGGTTTACTGTATCCCTTGGACCTTCTTATTGACGATGAAACACAGAAATTGCATCCGAATTTAATACAAAAGTCACAATGATGACTTACGTACAAGAGGACTGACACTCTAACTCTCTATGATTTGAACCTCTCCTGTGAGACCAGTTTTAGATTCCGATGCTTCACTTCAGGTTTACTGTATCCCTTGGACCTTCTTATTAGCGATGAAACACAGAAATTGCATCCGAATTTAATACAAAAGGCACAATGCCGACTTAAGTACAAGAGGACTGACACTCGAACTTTCTATGACTTGAACCTCTCCTGCGAGTCCAGTATTAGGTTCCGATGCTTCACTTCAGGTTTACTGTATCCCTGGGACTTTCTTATTGGCGATGAAACACAGAAATTACATCCAAATTTAATACAAAAGTCACAATGCAGACTTAAGTACAAGAGGACTGGCACTCTAACTTTCTGTGATTTGAACCTCTCCTGTGCGTCCAGTTATAGATTCAGATGCTTCACTTCAGGTTTACTGTATCCCTTGGACCTTCTTATTGACGATGAAACACAGAAATTGCATCCGAATTTAATACAAAAGTCACAATGATGACTTACGTACAAGAGGACTGACACTCTAACTCTCTATGATTTGAACCTCTCCTGTGAGACCAGTTTTAGATTCCGATGTTTCACTTCAGGTTTACTGTATCCCTTGGACCTTCTTATTAACGATGAAACACAGAAATTGCATCCGAATTTAATACAAAAGGCACAATGCCGACTTAAGTACAAGAGGACTGACACTCGAACTTTCTATGACTTGAAGCTCTCCTGCGAGTCCAGTATTAGGTTCCGATGCTTCACTTCAGGTTTACTGTATCCCTTGGACCTTCTTATTGACGATGAAACACAGAAATTGCATCCGAATTTAATACAAGGGTCACAATGCCGACTTATGTACAAGAGGACTGACACTCTAACTTTCTATGATTTGAACCTCTCCTGTGAGTCCAGTTTTCGATTCCGATACTTCACTTCAGGTTTACTGTATCCCGTGGATCTTCTTATTGTCGATGAAACACAGAAATAGCATCCGAATTTAATACAATTGTCACAATGCCGACGTAAGTACAAGCGGACTGACACTCTCACTTTCTATGATTTGAACCTCTCCTGTGAGTCCAGTTTCGGATTCCGATGCTTCACTTCAGGTTTACTGGATCCCTGGGACCTTCTTATTGACGATGAAACACAGAAATTGCATCCGAATTTAATAGAAAAGGTCCAATGACGACCTAAGTACAAGAAGACTGACACTCTAACTTTCTATGATTTTAACATCTCCTGTGAGTCCAGTTTTAGATTCCGATGCTTCACTTCATGTTTACTGTATCCCTTGGACCTTCTTATCGACGATGAAACACAGAAATTGCATCCGAATTTAATACAAAAGTCACAATGCCGACTTAAGTACAAGAGGACTGACACTCTAACTTTCCATGATTTGAACCTCTCCTGTGAGACCAGTTTTAGATTCCGATGCTTCACTTCAGGTTTACTGTATCCCTTGGACCTTCTTATTAACGATGAAACACAGAAATTGCTTCCGAATTTAATACAAAAGTCACAATGCCGACTTAAGTACAAGAGGACTGACACTCCAACTTTCTGTGATTTGAACCTCCCCTGTGAGTCCAGTTTTAGTTTCCGATGCTTCACTTCAGTTTTACTGTATCCCTTGGACCTTCTTATGGACGATGAAACACAGAAATTGCATCCGAATTCAATACAATAGTCACAATGCCGATTTAAGTACTAGCGGACTGACACTCTCACTTTCTACGATTTGAACCTCTCCTGTGAGTCCAGTTTTAGATTCCGATGCTTCACTTCAGGTTTACTGTATCCCTTGGACCTTCTTATGGACGATGGAACACAGAAATTGCATCGGAATTTAATACAATAGTCACAATGCCGACTTAAGTACAAGAGGACTGACACTCTAACTTTCTATGATTTGAACCTCTCCTGTGAGTCCAGTTTTAGATTCCGATTCTTCACTTCAGGTTTACTGTATCCCTTGGACCTTCGTATTGACGATGAAACACAGAAATTGCAACCAAATTTAATAGAAAAGGTACAATGCCGACCTAAGTACAAGAAGACTGACACTCTAACTTTCTATGATTTTAACCTCTCCTGTGAGTCCAGTTTTAGATTCCGATGCTTCACTTCAGGTTTACTGTATCCCTTGGACCTTCTTATTGACGATGAAACACAGAAATTGCATCCGAATTTAATACAAAACTCTCAATGCCGACTTAAGTACAAGAGGAGTGACACTCTAAATCTCTATGATTTGAACCTCTCCTGTGAGTCCAGTTTTAGATTACGATGCTTCTCTTCAGGTATACTGTATCCCTTGGACCTTCTTATTGACGATGAAACACAGAAATTGCATCCGAAATTAATACAAGAGTCACAATGCCGACTTAAGTACAAGAGAACCGACACTCTAACTTTCTATGATTTGAACCCCTCCTGTGAGTCCAGTTTTAGATTCCGATACTTCACTTCAGGTTTACTGTATCCCTTGGACTTTCTTATTGGCGATGAAACACAGAAATTACATCCAAATTTAATCCATAAGTCACAATGCAGACTTAAGTACAAGAGGACTGACTTTCTAACTTTCTATGATTTGAACCTCTCCTGTGCGTCCAGTTATAGATTCAGATGCTTCACTTTAGGTTTACTGTATCCCTTGGACCTTCTTATTGACGATGAAACACAGAAATTGCATCCGAATTTAATACAAAAGTCACAATGATGACTTACGTACAAGAGGACTGACACTCTAACTCTCTATGATTTGAACCTCTCCTGTGAGACTAGTTTTAGATTCTGATGCTTCACTTCAGGTTTACTGTATCCCTTGGACCTTCTTATCAACGATGAAACACAGAAATTGCGTCCGAATTTAATACAAAAGGCACAATGCCGACTTAAGTAAAAGAGGACTGACACTCGAACTTTCTATGACTTGAACCTCTCCAGCGAGTCCAGTATTAGGTTCCGATGCTTCACTTCAGGTTTACTGTATCCCTTGGACCTTGTTATTGACGATGAAACACAGAAATTGCATCCGAATTTAATACAAGGGTCACAATGTCGACTTATGTACAAGAGGACTGACACTCTAACTTTCTATGATTTGAACCTCTCCTGTGAGTCCTGTTTTCGATTCCGATTCTTCACTTCAGGTTTACTGTATCCCTTGGACCTTCTTATTGACGATGAAACACAGAAATTGCATCCGAATTTAATAGAAAAGGTCCAATGACGACCTAAGTACAAGAAGACTGACACTCTAACTTTCTATGATTTTAACATCTCCTGTGAGTCCAGTTTTAGATTCCGATGCTTCACTTCAGGTTTACTGTATCCCTGGGACCTTCTTATCGACGATGAAACACAGAAATTGCATCCGAATTCAATACAAAAGTCACAATGCCGACTTAAGTACAAGAGGACTGACACTCTAACTTTCCATGATTTGAACCTCTCATGTCAGACCAGTTTTAGATTCCGATGCTTCACTTCAGGTTTACTGTATCCCTTGGACCTTCTTATTAACGATGAAACACAGAAATTGCATCCGAATTTAATACAAAAGGCACAATGCCGACTTAAGTACAAGAAGACTGACACTCTAACTTTCTATGATTTGAACCTCTCCTGTGAGTCCAGTTTCAGATTCCGATGCTTCACTTCAGGTTTAATGTATCCCTTGGACCTTCTTATTGACGATGAAACACAGATATTGCATCCGAATTAAATACAAAACGCACAATGCCGACTTAAGTACAAGGGGACAGACACTCCAACTTTCTATAAGTTGAACCTCTCCTGTGAGTCCAGTTTTAGATTCCGATACTTCACTTCAGGTTTACTGTATACCATGGACCATCTTATTGACGATGAAGCACAGAAATTGCATCCGAATTTAATACAAAAGGCACAATGCCGACTTAAGTACAAGAGGACTGACACTCTAATTTTCTATGAGTTGTACCTCTCCTGTGAGTCCCGTTTTAGATTCCGATGCGTCACTTCAGGTTTACTGTATCCCTTGGACCTTCTTATTGACGATGAAACCCAGAAATTGCATCCGAATTTAATACAAAAGGCACATCGCCGACTTAAGTACAAGAGGACTGACACTCTAACTTTCTATGATTTGAACCTCTCCTGCGAGTCCAGTATTAGGTTCCGATGCTTCACTTCAGGTTTACTGTATCCCTTGGATCTTCTTTTTGACGATGAAACTCAGAAATTGCATTCGAATTTAATAGAATAGGTACAATGCCGACCTAAGTACAAGAAGACTGACACTCCAACTTTCTATGATTTGAACCTCTCCTGTGAGTCCAGTTTTCGATTCCGATGCTTCACTTCATGTTTACTGTCTCCCTTGGACCTTCTTATTGACGATGAAACGCAGAAATTGCATCCGAATTTAATACAAAACTCTCAATGCCGACTTAAGTACAAGAGGAGTGACACTCTAAATCTCTATGATTTGAACCTCTCCTGTGAGTCCAGTTTTAGATTACGATGCTTCACTTCAGGTATACTGTATCCCTTGGACCTTCTTATTGACGATGAAACACAGAAATTGCATTCGAAATTAATACAAAAGTCACAATGCCGACTTAAGAACAAGAGAACCGACACTCTAACTTTCTATGATTTGAACCCCACCTGTGAGTCCAGTTTTAGATTCCGATACTTCACTTCAGGTTTACTGTATCCCTTGGACTTTCTTATTGGCGATGAAACACAGAAATTACATCCAAATTTAATACAAAAGTCACAATGCAGACTTAAGTACAAGAGGACTGACTTTCTAATTTTCTATGATTTGAACCTCTCCTGTGCGTCCAGTTATAGATTCAGATGCTTCACTTCAGGTTTACTGTATCCCTTGGACCTTCTTATTGACGATGAAACACAGAAATTGCATCCGAATTTAATACAAAAGTCACAATGATGACTTACGTACAAGAGGATTGACACTCTAACTCTCTATGATTTGAACCTCTCCTGTGAGACTAGTTTTAGATTCCGATGCTTCACTTCAGGTTTACTGTATCCCTTGGACCTTCTTATCAACGATGAAACACAGAAATTGCGTCCGAATTTAATACAAAAGGCACAATGCCGACTTAAGTACAAGAGGACTGACACTCGAACTTTCTATGACTTGAACCTCTCCAGCAAGTCCAGTATTAGGTACCGATGCTTCACTTCAGGTTTACTGTATCCCTTGGACCTTCTTATTGACGATGAAACACAGAAATTGCATCCGAATTTAATACAAGGGTCACAATGTCGACTTATGTACAAGAGGACTGACACTCTAACTTTCTATGATTTGAACCTCTCCTGTGAGTCCAGTTTTCGATTCCGATTCTTCACTTCAGGTTTACTATTTCCATTGGATTTTCTTATTGACGATGAAACACAGAAATTACATCCGAATTTAATACAAAAGCCACAAGTCCGACTTTACTACAAGAGGACTGACACTCTAACTTCCTATGATTTGAACCTCTCCTGTGAGTCCAGTTTTAGATTCCGATGCTTCACTTCAGGTTTACTGTATCCCTTGGACCTTCTTATTGACGATGATACACAGAAATTGCATCCGAAGTTAATACAAACTTCACAATGCCGACTTAAGTACAAGCGGACTGACACTCTAACTTTCTGTGATTTGAACCTCTCCTGTGAGTCCAGTTTTCGATTCCGATACTTCACTTCAGGTTTACTGTATCCCGTGGACCTTCTTATTGTCGATGAAACACAGAAATTGCATCCGAATTTAATACAATTGTCACAATGATGACTTAAGTACAAGCGGACTGACACTCTCACTTTCTATGATTTGAACCTCTCCTGTGAGTCCAGTTTCGGATTCCGATGCTTCACTTCAGGTTTACTGTATCCCTTGGACCTTCTTATTGACGATGAAACACAGAAATCGCATCTGAATTTAATAGAAAAGGTCCAATGACGACCTAAGTACAAGAAGACTGACACTCTAACTTTCTATGATTTTAACATCTCCTGTGAGTCCAGTTTTAGATTCCGATGCTTCACTTCAGGTTTACTGTATCCCTGGGACCTTCTTATCGACGATGAAACACAGAAATTGCATCCGAATTCAATACAAAAGTCACAATGCCGACTTAAGTACAAGAGGACTGACACTCTAACTTTCCATGATTTGAACCTCTCCTGTGAGACCAGTTTTAGATTCCGATGCTTCACTTCAGGTTTACTGTATCCCTTGGACCTTCTTATTAACGATGAAACACAGAAATTGCATCCGAATTTAATACAAAAGGCACAATGCCGACTTAAGTACAAGAGGACTGACACTCTAACTTTCTATGATTTGAACGTCTCCTGTGAGTCCAGTTTTCGATTCCGATTCTTCACTTCAGGTTTACTATTTCCATTGGATTTTCTTATTGACGATGAAACACAGAAATTGCATCCGAATTTAATTCAAAAGCCACAAGTCCGACTTTACTACAAGAGGACTGACACTCTAACTTCCTATGATTTGAACCTCTCCTGTGAGTCCAGTTTTAGATTCCGATGCTTCACTTCAGGTTTACTGTATACCTTGGACCATCCTATTGACGATGAAGCACAGAAATTGCATCCGAATTTAATACAAAAGCAAAATGTCGACTTAGGTACAAGAGGACTGACACTCTAACTTTCTATGATTTGAACCTCTCCTGTGAGTCCAGTATTAGATTCCGATGCGTCACTTCAGGTTTACTGTATCCCTTGGACCTTCTTATTGACGATGAAACACAGAAATGGCATCCGAATTTAATACAAATGGCACAATGCCGACTTCAGTACAAGATGACTGACACTCTAACTTTCTATGATTTGAACCTCTCCTGCGAGTAGAGTTTTTGGATCCGATGCTTCACTTCAGGTTTACTGTGTCCCTTGGACCTTCTTAATGACGATGAAACACAGAAATTGCATCCGCATTCAATACAAAATTCACAATGCTGACATAAGTACAAGCGGACTGACACTCTCACTTTCTATGATTTGAACCCCTCCTGTGAGTCCAGTTTTAGATTCCGATACTTCCATTCAGGTTTACTGTATCCCTTGGACCTTCTCATTGACGATGAAACACAGAAATTGCATCCGAATTTAATACAAAAGTCACAATGCCGACAAAAGTACAAGCGGACTGACACTCTCACTTTCTATGATTTGAACCCCTCCTGTGAGTCCAGTTTTAGATTCCGATACATCCATTCAGGTTTACTGTCTCCCTTGGACCTTCTTATTGACGATGAAACGCAGAAATTGCATCCGAATTTAATACAAAACTCTCAATGAAGACTTAAGTACAAGAGGAGTGACACTCTAAATCTCTATGATTTGAACCTCTCCTGTGAGTCCAGTTTTAGATTACGATGCTTCACTTCAGGTATACTGTATCCCTTGGACCTTCTTATTGACGATGAAACACAGAAATTGCATTCGAAATTAATACAAAAGTCACAATGCCGACTTAAGTACAAGAGAACCGACACTCCAACTTTCTATGATTTGAACCCCACCTGTGAGTCCAGTTTTAGATTCCGATACTTCACTTCAGGTTTACTGTATCCCTTGGACGTTCTTATTGGCGATGAAACACAGAAATTACATCCAAATTTAATACAAAAGTCACAATGCAGACTTAAGTACAAGAGGACTGACTTTCTAACTTTCTATGATTTGAACCTCTCCTGTGCGTCCAGTTATAGATTCAGATGCTTCACTTCAGGTTTACTGTATCCCTTGGACCTTCTTATTGACGATGAAACACAGAAATTGCATCCGAATTTAATACAAAAGTCACAATGATGACTTACGTACAAGAGGACTGACACTCTAACTCTCTATGATTTGAACCTCTCCTGTGAGACTAGTTTTAGATTCCGATGCTTCACTTCAGGTTTACTGTATCCCTTGGACCTCCTTATCAACGATGAAACACAGAAATTGCGTCCGAATTTAATACAAAAGGCACAATGCCGACTTAAGTACAAGAGGACTGACACTCGAACTTTCTATGACTTGAACCTCTCCAGCGAGTCCAGTATTAGGTACCGATGCTTCACTTCAGGTTTACTGTATCCCTTGGACCTTCTTATTGACGATGAAACACAGAAATTGCATCCGAAATTAATACAAGGGTCACAATGTCGACTTATGTACAAGAGGACTGACACTCTAACTTTCTATGATTTGAACCTCTCCTGTGAGTCCAGTTTTCGATTCCGATTCTTCACTTCAGGTTTACTATTTCCATTGGATTTTCTTATTGACGATGAAACACAGAAATTGCATCCGAATTTAATACAAAAGCCACAAGTCCGACTTTACTACAAGAGGACTGACACTCTAACTTCCTATGATTTGAACCTCTCCTGTGAGTCCAGTTTTAGATTCCGATGATTCACTTCAGGTTTACTGTATCCCTTGGACCTTCTTATTGACGATGATACACAGAAATTGCATCCGAAGTTAATACAAACTTCACAATGCCGACTTAAGTACAAGCGGACTGACACTCTAACTTTCTGTGATTTGAACCTCTCCTGTGAGTCCAGTTTTCGATTCCGATACTTCACTTCAGGTTTACTGTATCCCGTGGACCTTCTTATTGTCGATGAAACACAGAAATTGCATCCGAATTTAATACAATTGTCACAATGATGACTTAAGTACAAGCGGACTGACACTCTCACTTTCTATGATTTGAACCTCTCCTGTGAGTCCAGTTTCGGATTCCGATGCTTCACTTCAGGTTTACTGTATCCCTTGGACCTTCTTATTGACGATGAAACACAGAAATCGCATCTGAATTTAATAGAAAAGGTCCAATGACGACCTAAGTACAAGAAGACTGACACTCTAACTTTCTATGATTTTAACATCTCCTGTGAGTCCAGTTTTAGATTCCGATGCTTCACTTCAGGTTTACTGTATCCCTGGGACCTTCTTATCGACGATGAAACACAGAAATTGCATCCGAATTCAATACAAAAGTCACAATGCCGACTTAAGTACAAGAGGACTGACACTCTAACTTTCCATGATTTGAACCTCTCCTGTGAGACCAGTTTTAGATTCCGATGCTTCACTTCAGGTTTACTGTATCCCTTGGACCTTCTTATTAACGATGAAACACAGAAATTGCATCCGAATTTAATACAAAAGGCACAATGCCGACTTAAGTACAAGAGGACTGACACTCTAACTTTCTATGATTTGAACCTCTCCTGTGAGTCCAGTTTTCGATTCCGATTCTTCACTTCAGGTTTACTATTTCCATTGGATTTTCTTATTGACGATGAAACACAGAAATTGCATCCGAATTTAATACAAAAGCCACAAGTCCGACTTTACTACAAGAGGACTGACACTCTAACTTCCTATGATTTGAACCTCTCCTGTGAGTCCAGTTTTAGATTCCGATGCTTCACTTCAGGTTTACTGTATACCTTGGACCATCCTATTGACGATGAAGCACAGAAATTGCATCCGAATTTAATACAAAAGCAAAATGTCGACTTAGGTACAAGAGGACTGACACTCTAACTTTCTATGATTTGAACCTCTCCTGTGAGTCCAGTATTAGATTCCGATGCGTCACTTCAGGTTTACTGTATCCCTTGGACCTTCTTATTGACGATGAAACACAGAAATGGCATCCGAATTTAATACAAATGGCACAATGCCGACTTAAGTACAAGATGACTGACACTCTAACTTTCTATGATTTGAACCTCTCCTGCGAGTAGAGTTTTTGGATCCGATGCTTCACTTCAGGTTTACTGTGTCCCTTGGACCTTCTTAATGACGATGAAACACAGAAATTGCATCCGCATTCAATACAAAATTCACAATGCTGACATAAGTACAAGCGGACTGACACTCTCACTTTCTATGATTTGAACCCATCCTGTGAGTCCAGTTTTAGATTCCGATACTTCCATTCAGGTTTACTGTATCCCTTAGACCTTCTCATTGACGATTAAACACAGAAATTGCATCCGAATTTAATACAAAAGTCACAATGCCGACAAAAGTACAAGCGGACTGACACTCTCACTTTCTATGATTTGAACCTCTCCTGTGAGTCCAGTTTTCGATTCCGATTCTTCACTTCAGGTTTACTGTCTCCCTTGGACCTTCTTATTGACGATGAAACACAGAAATTGCATCCGAATTTAATAGAAAAGGTACAATGCCGACCTAAGTACAAGAAGACTGACACTCTAACTTTCTATGATTTTAACCTTTCCTGTGAGTCCAGTTTTAGATTCCGATGCTTCACTTCAGGTTTACTGTATCCCTTGGACCTTCTTATTAACGATGAAACACAGAAATTGCATTCGAATTTAATACAAAAGGCACAATGCCGACTTAAGTACAAGAAGACTGACACTCTAACTTTCTGTGATTTGAACCTCTCCTGTGAGTCCAGTTTTAGATTCCAATGCTTCACTTCAGGTTTACTGTATCCCTTGGACCTTCTTATTGTCGATGAAACACAGATATTGCATCCGAATTTAATACAATAGTCACAATGCCGACTTAAATACAAGCGGACTGACACTCTCACTTTCTATGATTTGAACCTCTCCTGTGAGTCCAGTTTTCGATTCTGATGCTTCACTTCAGGTTTACTGTATACCTTGGACCATCTTATTGACGATGAAGCACAGAAATTGCATCCGAATTTAATACAAAAGGCAAAATGCCGACTTAAGTACAAGAGGACTGACACTCTAACTTTCTATGAGTTGTACCTCTCCTGTGAGTCCAGTTTTAGATTCCGATGCGTCACTTCAGGTTTACTGTATCCCTTGGACCTTCTTATTGACGATGAAACACAGAAATTGCATCCGAATTTAATACAAAAGGCACAATGCCGACTTAAGTACAAGCGGACTGACACTCTCACTTTCTATGATTTGAACCCCTCCTGTGAGTCCAGCTTTAGATTCCGAAGCTTCACTACAGGTTTACTAGATCCCTTGGACCTTCTTATTGACGATGAAACACTGAAATTGCATCCGAATTTAATACAAAAGGCAAAATGCCGACTTAAGTACAAGAGGACTGACACTCTAACTTTCTATGAGTTGTACCTCTCCTGTGAGTCCAGTTTTAGATTCCGATGCGTCACTTCAGGTTTACTGTATCCCTTGGACCATCTTATTGACGATGAAACTCAGATATTGCATCCGAATTAAATACAAAAGGCACAATGCCGACTTAAGTACAAGGGGACAGACACTCCAACTTCCTATGAGTTGAACCTCTCCTGTGAGTCCAGTTTTAGATTCCGATGCTTCACTTCAGGTTTACTGTATACCTTGGACCATCTTATTGACGATGAAGCACAGGAATTGCATCCGAATTTAATACAAAAGGCAAAATGCCGACTTAAGTACAAGAGGACTGACACTCTAACTTTCTATGAGTTGTACCTCTCCTGTGAGTCCAGTTTTAGATTCCGATGCGTCACGTCAGGTTTACTGTATCCCCTGGACCTCCTTATTGACGATGAAACACAGAAATTGCATCCGAATTTAATACAAAAGGCACAATGCCGACTTAAGTACAAGCGGACTGACACTCTCACTTTCTGTGATTTGAACCCCTCCTGTGAGTCCAGCTTTAGATTCCGAAGCTTCACTACAGGTTTACTAGATCCCTTGGACCTTCTTATTGACGATGAAACACTGAAATTGCATCCGAATTTAATACAGAAGTCACAGGGCCGACTTAAGTACAAGAGGACTGATACTCTAACTTTCTGTGATTTGAACCTCTCCTGTGAGTCCAGTTTTAGATTACGATGCTTCACTTCTGGTTTACTGTATCCCTTGGACCTTCTTATTGACGATGAAACACAGAAATTGCATCCGAATTTAATACAAAAGTCACAATGCCGACAAAAGTACAAGCGGACTGACACTCTCACTTTCTATAATTTGAACCTCTCCTGTGAGTCCAGTTTTCGATTCCGATTCTTCACTTCAGGTTTGCTGTCTCCCTTGGACCTTCTTATTGACGATGAAACATAGAAATTGCATCCGAATTTAATAGAAAAGGTACAATGCCGACTTAAGTACAAGCGGACTGACACTCTCACTTTCTATGATTTGAACCCCTCCTGTGAGTCCAGCTTTAGATTCCGAAGCTTCACTTCAGGTTTACTGTATCCCTTGGACCTTCTTATTAACGATGAAGCACAGAAATTGCATCCGAATTTAATACAAAAGCAAAATGTCGACTTAGGTACAAGAGGACTGACACTCTAACTTTCTATGATTTGAACCTCTCCTGTGAGTCCAGTATTAGATTCCGATGCGTCACTTCAGGTTTACTGTATCCCTTGGACCTTCTTATCGACGATGAAACACAGAAATGGCATCCGAATTTAATACAAATGGCACAATGCCGACTTAAGTACAAGATGACTGACACTCTAACTTTCTATGATTTGAACCTCTCCTGCGAGTAGAGTTTTTGTTTCCGATGCTTCACTTCAGGTTTACTGTGTCCCTTGGACCTTCTTAATGACGATGAAACACAGAAATTGCATCCGCATTCAATACAAAATTCACAATGCTGACTTAAGTACAAGCGGACTGACACTCTCACTTTCTATGATTTGAACCCCTCCTGTGAGTCCAGTTTTAGATTCCGATACTTCCATTCAGGTTTACTGTATCCCTTGGACCTTCTCATTGACGATGAAACACAGAAATTGCATCCGAATTTAATACAAAAGTCACAATGCCGACAAAAGTACAAGCGGACTGACACTCTCACTTTCTATGATTTGAACCTCTCCTGTGAGTCCAGTTTTCGATTCCGATTCTTCACTTCAGGTTTACTGTCTCCCTTGGACCTTCTTATTGACGATGAAACACAGAAATTGCATCCGAATTTAATAGAAAATGGACAATGCCGACATAAGTACAAGAAGACTGACACTCTAACTTCTGTGATTTGAACCTCTCCTGTGAGTCCAGTTTTAGATTCCAATGCTTCACTTCAGGTTTACTGTATCCCTTGGACCTTCTTATTGTCGATGAAACACAGATATTGCATCCGAATTTAATACAATAGTCACAATGCCGACTTAAATACAAGCGGACTGACACTCTCACTTTCTATGATTTGAACCTCTCCTGTGAGTCCAGTTTTCGATTCTGATGCTTCACTTCAGGTTTACTGTATCCCTTGGACCTTCTTATTGACGATGAAACACAGAAATTGCATCCGAATTTAATAGAAATAGTACAATGCCGACCTAAGTATAAGAAGACTGACACTCTAACTTTCTATGATTTTAACCTCTCCTGTGAGTCCAGTTTTAGATTTCCGATGCTTCACTTCAGGTTTACTGTATCCCTTGGACCTTCTTATTGACGATGAAACACAGAAATTGCATCCGAATTTAATAGAAAAGGTACAATGACGACCTAAGTACAAGAAGACTGACACTCTAACTTTGTATGATTTTAACATCTCCTGTGAGTCCAGTTTTAGATTCCGATGCTTCACTTCAGGTTTACTGTATACCTTGGACCATCCTATTCACGATGAAGCACAGAAATTGCATCCGAATTTAATACAAAAGGAAAATGTCGACTTAGGTACAAGAGGACTGACACTCTAACTTTCTATGATTTGAACTTCTCCTGTGAGTCCAGTATTAGATTCCGATGCGTCACTTCAGCTTTACTGTATCCCTTGGACCTTCTTATTGACGATGAAACACAGAAATGGCATCCGAATTTAATACAAATGGCACAATGCCGACTTAAGTACAAGATGACTGACACTCTAACTTTCTATGATTTGAACCTCTCCTGCGAGTAGAGTTTTTGGATCCGATGCTTCACTTCAGGTTTACTGTATCCCTTGGACCTTCTTAATGACGATGAAACACAGAAATTGCATCCGAATTTAATACAAAATTCACAATGCCGACTTAAGTACAAGCGGACTGACACTCTCACTTTCTATGATTTGAACCCCTCCTGTGAGTCCAGTTTTAGATTCCGATACTTCCCTTCAGGTTTACTGTATCCCTTGGACCTTCTCATTGACGATGAAACACAGAAATTGCATCCGAATTTGATACAAAAGTCACAATGCCGACAAAAGTACAAGCGGACTGACACTCTCACTTTCTATGATTTGAACCTCTCTGTGAGTCCAGTTTTCGATTCCGATTCTTCACTTCAGGTTTACTGTCTCCCTTGGACCTTCTTATTGACGATGAAACACAGAAATTGCATCCGAATTTAATAGAAAAGGTACAATGCCGACCTAAGTACAAGAAGACTGACACTCTAACTTTCTATGATTTTAACCTTTCCTGTGAGTCCAGTTTTAGATTCCGATGCTTCACTTCAGGTTTACTGTATCCCTTGGACCTTCTTATTAACGATGAAACACAGAAATTGCATTCGAATTTAATACAAAAGGCACAATGCCGACTTAAGTACAAGAAGACTGACACTCTAACTTTCTGTGATTTGAACCTCTCCTGTGAGTCCAGTTTTAGATTCCAATGCTTCACTTCAGGTTTACTGTATCCCTTGGACCTTCCTATTGTCGATGAAACACAGATATTGCATCCGAATTTAATACAATAGTCACAATGCCGACTTAAATACAAGCGGACTGACACTCTCACTTTCTATGATTTGAACCTCTCCTGTGAGTCCAGTTTTCGATTCTGATGCTTCACTTCAGGTTTACTGTATCCCCTGGACCTTCTTATTGACGATGAAACACAGAAATTGCATCCGAATTTAATAGAAATAGTACAATGCGACCTAAGTATAAGAAGACTGACACTCTCACTTTCTATGATTTTAACCTCTCCTGTGAGTCCAGTTTTAGATTCCGATGCTTCACTTCAGGTTTACTGTATCCCTTGGACCTTCTTATTGACGATGAAACACTGAAATTGCATCCGAATTTAATAGAAAAGGTACAATGACGACCTAAGTACAAGAAGACTGACACTCTAACTTTCTATGATTTTAACATCTCCTGTGAGTCCAGTTTTAGATTCCGATGCTTCACTTCAGGTTTACTGTATCCCTTGGACCTTCTTATTGACGATGAAACACAGAAATTGCATCCGAATTTAATACAAAAGTCACAATGCCGACTTAAGTACAAGAGGACTGACACTCTAACTTTCCATGATTAGAACCTCTCCTGTGAGACCAGTTTTAGATTCCGATGCTTCACTTCAGGTTTACTGTATCCCTTGGACCTTCTTATTAACGATGAAACACAGAAATTGCATCCGAATTTAATACAAAAGGCACAATGCCGACTTAAGTACAAGAAGACTGACACTCTATCTTTCTATGATTTGAACCTCTCCTGTGAGTCCAGTTTTAGATTCCGATGCTTCACTTAGGTTTAATGTATCCCTTGGACCTTCTTATTGACGATGAAACTCAGATATTGCATCCGAATTAAATACAAAAGGCACAATGCCCACTTAAGTACAAGGGGACAGACACCCCAACTTCCTATGAGTTGAACCTCTCCTGTGAGTCCAGATTTAGATTCCGATACTTCACTTCAGGTTTACTGTATACCTTGGACCATCTTATTGACGATGAAGCACAGAAATTGCATCCGAATTTAATACAAAAGGCAAAATGCCGACTTAAGTACAAGAGGACTGACACTCTAACTTTCTATGAGTTGTACCTCTCCTGTGAGTCCAGTTTTAGATTCCGATGCGTCACTTCAGGTTTACTGTATCCCTTGGACCTTCTTATTGACGATGAAACACAGAAATTGCATCCGAATTTAATACAAAAGGCACAATGCCGACTTAAGTACGAGCGGACTGACACTCTCACTTCTATGATTTGAACCCCTCCTGTGAGTCCAGTTTTCGATTCCGATTCTTCACTTCAGGTTTGCTGTCTCCCTTGGACCTTCTTATTGACGATGAAACATAGAAATTGCATCCGAATTTAATAGAAAAGGTACAATGCCGACTTAAGTACAAGCGGACTGATACTCTCACTTTCTATGATTTGAACCCCTCCTGTGAGTCCAGCTTTAGATTCCGAAGCTTCACTTCAGGTTTACTGTATCCCTTGGACCTTCTTATTGACGATGAAACACTGAAATTGCATCCGAATTTAATACAAAAGGCACAATGCCGACTTAAGTACAAGCGGACTGACACTCTCACTTTCTATGATTTGAACCCCTCCTGTGAGTCCAGCTTTAGATTCCGAAGCTTCACTTCAGGTTTACTGTATCCCTTGGACCTTCTTATTGACGATGAAACACTGAAATTGCATCCGAATTTAATACAAAAGTCACAGGGCCGACTTAAGTACAAGAGGACTGACACTCTAACTTTCGGTGATTTGAACCTCTCCTGTGAGTCCAGTTTTAGATTACGATGCTTCACTTCAGGTTTACTGTATCCCTTGGACCTTCTTATTGACGATGAAACACAGAAATTGCATCCGAATTTAATACATAAGTCACAATGCCGACAAAAGTACAAGCGGACTGACACTCTCACTTTCTATAATTTGAACCTCTCCTGTGAGTCCAGTTTTCGATTCCGATTCTTCACTTCAGGTTTACTGTCTCCCTTGGACCTTCTTATTGACGATGAAACATAGAAATTGCATCCGAATTTAATAGAAAAGGTACAATGCCGACTTAAGTACAAGAAGACTGACACTCTAACTTTCTATGATTTTAACCTTTCCTGTGAGTCCAGTTTTAGATTCCGATGCTTCACTTCAGGTTTACTGTATACCTTGGACCATCCTATTGACGATGAAGCACAGAAATTGCATCCGAATTTAATACAAAAGGCAAAATGCCGACTTAGGTACAAGAGGACTGACACTCTAACTTTCTATGATTTGAACCTCTCCTGTGAGTCCAGTTTTAGATTCCGATGCTTCACTTCAGGTTTACTGTATCCCTTGGACCTTCTTAATGACGATGAAACACAGAAATTGCATCCGCATTTAATACAAAATTCACAATGCCGACTTAAGTACAAGCGGACTGACACTCTTACTTTCTATGATTTGAACCCCTCCTGTGAGTCCAGTTTTAGATTCCGATACTTCCCTTCAGGTTTACTGTACCCCTTGGACCTTCTTATTGACGATGAAACACAGAAATTGCATCCGAAATTAATACAAAAGTCACAATGCCGACTTAAGTGCAAGCGGACTGACACTCTCACTTTCTATGATTTGAACCTCTCCTGTGAGTCCAGTATTAGATTCCGATGCGTCACTTCAGGTTTACTGTATCCCTTGGACCTTCTTATTGACGATGAAACACAGAAATTGCATCCGAATTTAATACAAATGGCACAATGCCGACTTAAGTACAAGATGACTGACACTCTAACTTTCTATGATTTGAACCTCTCCTGCGAGTAGAGGTTTTGGTTCCGATGCTTCACTTCAGGTTTACTGTATCCCTTTTACCTTCTTAATGACGATGAAACACAGAAATTGCATCCGAATTTAATTCAAAATTCACAATGCCGACTTAAGTACAAGCGGACTGACACTCTCACTTTCTATGATTTGAACCCCTCCTGTGAGTCCAGTTTTCGAATCCGATGCTTCACTTCAGGTTTACTGTATCCCTTGGACCTTCTTATAGACGATGAAACACAGAAATTGCATCCGAATTTAGTAGAAATAGTACAATGCCGACCTAAGTACAAGAAGACTGACACTCTAACTTTCTATGATTTTAACCTCTCCTGTGAGTCCAGTTTTAGATTCCGATGCTTCACTTCAGGTTTACTGTATCCCTTCTACCTTCTTATTGACGATGAAACACAGAAATTGCATCCGAATTTAATACAAAATTCACAATGCCGACTTAAGTACAAGCGGACTGACACTCTCACTTTCTATGATTTGAACCCCTCCTGTGAGTCCAGTTTTAGATTCCGATACTTCCCTTCAGGTTTACTGTATCCCTTGGACCTTCTCATTGACGATGAAACACAGAAATTGCATCCGAATTAGCACAAAAGTCACAATGCCGACAAAAGTACAAGCGGACTGACACTCTCACTTTCTATGATTTGAACCTCTCCTGTGAGTCCAGTTTTCGATTCCGATTCTTCACTTCAGGTTTACTGTCTCCCTTGGACCTTCTTATTGACGATGAAACACAGAAATTGCATCCGAATTTAATAGAAAAGGTACAATGCCGACCTAAGTACAAGAAGACTGACACTCTAACTTTCTATGATTTTAACCTTTCCTGTGAGTCCAGTTTTAGATTCCGATGCTTCACTTCAGGTTTACTGTATCCCTTGGACCTTCTTATTAACGATGAAACACAGGAATTGCATTCGAATTTAATACAAAAGGCACAATGCCGACTTAAGTGCAAGAAGACTGACACTCTAACTTTCTGTGATTTGAACCTCTCCTGTGAGTCCAGTTTTAGATTCCATGCTTCACTTCAGGTTTACTGTATCCCTTGGACCTTCTTATTGACGATGAAACACTGAAATTGCATCCGAATTTAATAGAAAAGGTACAATGACGACCTAAGTACAAGAAGACTGACACTCTAACTTTCTATGATTTTAACATCTGCTGTGAGTCCAGTTTTAGATTCCGATGCTTCACTTCAGGTTTACTGTATCCCTTGGACCTTCTTATTGACGATGAAACACAGAAATTGCATCCGAATTTAATAGAAATAGTACAATGCCGACCTAAGTATAAGAAGACCTGACACTCTTACTTTCTATGATTTTAACCTCTCCTGTGAGTCCAGTTTTAGATTCCGATGCTTCACTTCAGGTTTACTGTATCCCTTGGACCTTCTTATTGACGATGAAACACTGAAATTGCATCCGAATTTAATAGAAAAGGTACAATGACGACCTAAGTACAAGAAGACTGACACTCTAACTTTCTATGATTTTAACATCTGCTGTGAGTCAGTTTTAGATTCCGATGCTTCACTTCAGGTTTACTGTATCCCTTGGACCTTCTTATTGACGATGAAACACAGAAATTCCATCCGAATTTAATACAAAAGTCACAATGCCGACTTAAGTACAAGAGGACTGACACTCTAACTTTCCATGAATAGAACCTCTCCTGTGAGACCAGTTTTAGATTCCGATGCTTCACTTCAGGTTTACTGTATCCCTTGGACCTTCTTATTGACGATGAAACACAGAAATTGCATCCGAATTTAATACAAAAGGCACAATGCCGACTTAAGTACAAGAAGACTGACACTCTATCTTTCTATGATTTGAACCTCTCCTGTGAGTCCAGTTTTAGATTCCGATGCTTCACTTAGGTTTAATGTATCCCTGGACCTTCTTATTGACGATGAAACTCAGATATTGCATCCGAATTAAATACAAAAGGCACAATGCCGACTTAAGTACAAGGGGACAGACACTCCAACTTCCTATGAGTTGAACCTCTCCTGTGAGTCCAGTTTTAGATTCCGATGCTTCACTTCAGGTTTACTGTATACCTTGGACCATCTTATTGACGATGAAGCACAGAAATTGCATCCGAATTTAATACAAAAGGCACAATGCCGACTTAAGTACAAGAGGACTGACACTCTAACTTTCTATGAGTTGTACCTCTCCTGTGAGTCCAGTTTTAGATTCCGATGCGTCACTTCAGGTTTACTGTATCCCTTGGACCTTCTTATTGACGATGAAAC